>NW_028222122.1:0-55000 GCF_056783735.1 Eptatretus burgeri
GATTTCAACAAACTGTGTGAAGGCCTCACTTCCATTACTTAACCCATATGTGCTCTACACAATCTGTTTTTATATCTCCATTTTTAAAAGTGAAAAAATATTTCCTAATTCATCGTTTTCTGTTTTCCAGGATTGTCTCCACACACACTATCAAAACAAGCATCATTGGAAGGTTTCTTCAAACAGACCAGCACATGAAAACGTGGCAGGGAGGAAGAATCTGATCACCCGATCCCCCCACCAACAACCAAGAAAGCGTGTCGCTCTTTGAAACAACATTATGAAGATTCATACATCACGTTTGGATTTATTCCAATCAGCAGTGGAGATGTTTCAAAACCTCAATATGTGATTTGTGGTGACGTTTTGTCAAATTAATTAATGACACGTGCAAACCTTAGCTGCCATTTCAGCACAAAGCATAACGAACTCGAGCATAAACCAATGGATTATTGTGTGAGGAAGAGATCGGAGGTGAGGTGTTCTTAATGTGGTGGTGAGGTGTTTTGAATGACGTGACGGTGAGGTGTTTCTAATAACATGGTGGAGTTTGTCCCACGGTTGGGAGTGTGTGGTGAGGTGAGAGTAACAAGCCGATCCACACCAGGACATAAAATGACTCAACTACTCAAGCAAATTTTGCACGTTGCCTCAGGGTCCGCCAAGTTTGGTTTCTCGATGGGGGCATACATGGGGGAGAGAGTTCAAGATGAGGAACAGACCCCAATTATCTCGAGGTAAATGTGTATTTTTATGGTGTACTCAATGGTATCTGATGTTCCTCATAATATTCTTATTTGAGGAAAATTTAAACAACTCCAGAATGTGCATTGGAGTGATGTTGAAATCTGAGGGAGAAAATGTTAAATGTTTAATTTAATCCGTTTTAAGTTCAGGTTCAAACCAAATCATCCAACACAACTCCGCAGCAAAGCGGAAGTGATTTTTATGAGCAACATATCTAAGCAGCAAGATTGGCTGACAAAGGTGATGTAAGCTGACTTCCAAACACATAGAAGATGACCTGAGATACAACAGGGATACTTTCATTTTCCTTAAAGGAATTCCATTTCTATTTCAGGAACGTTTCATGTCATGAGATTCCGAATGGATCATCAAACTCTTACTTACACACGATGTTCAATGTCACCACAACCCTTCCACTTTTTATGACATCTGCTGAACTTGTGCCAAGGTTGAAAAAGATTGAAAAGTCAATTTCTTGTACATTCGTTGACGGAGAATAAAGATATATCCAAAACAAGTTTAAACAGGTGACTGGGAGGAAAATAAAATTATTTACTTGAAACGCTTCCAAAAAGAGGTTTTCTTTGACATCTTTTGTGGTGACGACTCGTTCACACCGACGTCTGTTGAAGGAGGAGACTGATGAACAGTGACATCATCAGAACAAGGCGACTCGTTCATCTTTGGTTCCCTGAAAAAGAACAGTTCTCTTCAATCCACAATGGAGTCCAAATGTACAAAACTGGTCGTCATATACATTCTCAATTCCAATGCCCCCTCCCATAAACTTAACATAAAATAAAACAATATCAGGAAAAGGTGAATAAAAACCCCAAAAACGATGATGTTTGTCGAGCTGGACAGGCGGGCACGTGGATGTGCCATCGATGTTTGTTCATTCCATGGTGATGTTTCTGCACCTCCTCCACACTGTTCTCATCTCCATACACCCCAACACCACTCAAACCCCCAACCCCCTTCACTTTAACAGTGATGTGTAAATAAACTGATTAATTTAATCAATGTGGTGTTCATTACGAGAAGGTTTGATGGGATAAATAGTCTCCTGAAAGTTCCTTGTATTGGAAGACAGTGTTGGTGCTATTATTCCGATATAACATTGCACAAAGCAGTTATTGCTGTCTTTTATTGTGGATCAAATACTTGCAAACGTATAAAAACATTTCAATCCATCTGGTTGAAGTGTTATTCCGTGTTCAAGTCCCTCGTCAGATCAGGTACCACCTGATACCTATCATTTGTACTTATTCTCGACAGATGATTCCTCTCCACGTTCCTCCTGATGACTCCATCTTTGCTCTTTACTTCTTCGAGTTCCTTCTTGGTCTTCCATTTCATTATAGCCTTAAACTTTCTCTTCTTCTTGAGCTCTGTCTCCCTTATGATGGGGCATGGCAGTGGGAACAGTTGTGGCTCAAGTCTTTCACAAATCGGATGACCAATCCGTTTGTTGACTGGCAGGAATTTGTAATTTGTTCAGTGTACTGGCGATTATTCGTAAGACACATGATGCTCTTTGTAAGACACATGATGCGATCCTTAACAACCACCAACACACCAAGCACTGGCAGATAGTCCTTTGATGGGACGGTGCACACATCAATGCAAAATCCATCATGCAAAACATCAGGATGACCATTCACATCTGGGTCAAGATTCCAACCCAGGCTAAACAACTCAGTGCAAGCACCTCAAAGCAATCCTTCAACCCTGAAACCTCTAACCTGTGATACAGGAAATATTGCAGAAGCAAAATGTGATCAAGATACGGCAGGGTTAGATCAATTTCCTGAAAGGAATACCATTTCTGTTGCAGGTGCATTTCATGTCATGACATTCCCAATGGATCATCAAACTCTTACTTACATATGATGTTCATTGTCACCACAACCCTTCCACTTTTTAAGATATTTGCTGAACTTGTGCCTAGGGAGAAAAAGATTGAAAAGTCAATTTCTTGTACATTTGTTGACATTGAATAAAGATATATCCAAAACAAGTTAAAAAGGTGACTGGGAGGAAAATAGAATTATTTACTTGAAACGCTTCCAAACAGAGGTTTTCTTTGTCATCTTTTGTGGTGATGACACGTTCACACCGATGTCTGTTGATCCAGGAAACTGATCAACACTGACTTCTTCTGAACCTGGAGACTGATGAACAGTGACGTCATCAGATCCAGGTGACTCAATCATCTTTGGTTCCCTGAAAAAGAACAGATCTCTTCAATCAACAACAGAGGACAAATGTACAAAACTGGTCATCAGAAACATTCTCCATTTGAACAACTGACACGACAATGCCCCGTTTACTGACACGACAATGCCCCCTTCACCAACCATCACATTAAGTAAAACAACATCAGGCAAAGGTTTATAAAAGCAAACAAACAAACAAACAAAAAAACATGATTTTGGTCGAGATGGGTGAACGAGTGAATGTGCAATCGATGTTCGTTCATATTCCATGAGCCAACAAACTTCATCCACTGGTGATGTTCCTGTACCTCCTCCACACGATCACACCACCCCTTCCTCCGACCACCAAGTGATCATAAGTAAACTAGAGAGTTCATAGAACATCCACATCCATTCCGTCTTGAGAAAAAGGACATAAGAAGGGTCTTTTCAAATCTTGCTTTGACTTCCCAAGCACGATCAATATTTCCCACGAGCCGGAATTTTGGCTGAATCTCGATATTTCACAATGCTGAGAGAGAGTGACTGAGCTCATCAGATTTGATTGGTCGAGATGGCGTCATATTTTGTCCGAGTTCTGCTAAACTGGAGGTTTTTGGAAGTGTCAAAAATGCGATTTGTGTTCTCATCTTCAAGTCTCTAATTCCATTTAAATAAAGTTTCAAAGACTCGAGAAAATATTTTTTTTCATCAGTTTACCGTCGTTGATACAGCGTCTTTTACACCACCTTATTGAACACATTTAATGACTTATTTGTACCTGTTGTTTGTGTCTTTCATGACGTCACTGAAAACAGGAGGTTTTCCGTTTGAAGTGATTTTCAATAATATTTTAATGACGTTCAGATGTCACTCTTCCATGTGGTCAGGATGAGATTTCGTTTAATTTGGAAATTTCAGAACCAATCCACTGCTAATCTGCAGGTTCATGTTCCGATTCATGTTCTCGTGTTCAAAATAGAAAATTAAATAATAATACATTAAACGTCGTTCCTCGATCATCGATCATTGACAGACAGAGTGAACCAATTGTTTAACCCTACTCCGCACTTCCCTCGTGGGGTGATGAACTGATTAATTCACTTGTAGGGTAATAACCCCCAAACCCCTTCCTCCAAGCAATTATCTGTACATGTATAAAGGTCTCAAAATCATGGAAAATAAATTGGTTTGATGTAAAAGTCAAAGGTTTAAAAAGTTCTCATTTGGTCTAAAGTGTTAAAATGGTCTTTAAAAGGTCAAAGGGGTCTAAAGGGTGCAATTTAAACTTTCAAGGGTCACAACTGTCTTAAGATTCTTCAAATTATCTGAAGGGCAATTGTCTAAAGGGTCTTAATACATGTAAAAATGGTCTGAAGGTCATGGAGGTCAATTGTCTATTAAAAAGTGCGAAGGTTTCAAGGGTTCATAAGGGATCTAATTGGGTTTTTGGGGTCAAAAGGGTCTCAGGATCCTTAGGGGTTTTCCTCGTTTCTTCGGGTAAACAGGGGTGTGAGTGTGTCATTCAGAGACAACGTCATGGTTCCATTATGACCCAATGAATGGACAATCACTTTTATATCGTACATAATTAATGGTCAATCACCTTTATATAGTACATAATTAATGGTCAATCACTTTTATAAAGTACCTAATTAATGGACAATCACCTTTATATAGTACATAATTAATGGACAATCACTTTTATATAGTACCCAATTAATAGACAATCACCTTTATATAGTACATAATTAATGGACAATCACCTTTTATCGTACATAATTAATGGGCAATCACCTTTTCTAGTTCGTAATTAATGGACAATCACTTTTATAAAGTACCTAATTAATGGACAATCACCTTTATATAGTACATAATTGATGGACAATCCCCTTTATATAGTTCATAATTAATAGACACTGTTATATAGTATATAATTAATGGACAATCACTTATATAGAGTACGTAATTAATAGACAATCACCTTTATAAAGTACATAATTAATTGACAATACCTTTATATAGTACGTAATTAATAGACAAACTATACCCCTCTCCTCCCACCTCCTCAGACTTTTCTCCCTGTGAACGATCATGTCCAGTCCGAACCATCGACAGGTCATCCGCTTGTACCACGTGACGTGCCGAAGACAACAAACAACTCCCCAATGACTCGGACAAGTAAGGATATATTTAGTACGTACGCAATTAAAATGTCTCATCGTTATACCCTCCCCACGTGAGGTTATCGTTCATCAATAAATAACTACCTTTGAGAAAGCACGAACGAGGTGACTCATGAACAGATAAAATTCACTCATAATGACGTGAAAAACCCTGTGACGAACCTTGGTTGCGTTTTCTTCTTAAAAAGACGCATCTTGGGAGGACAAGACCGTTTGTGGAACTATCCTGAAATAAAAACACGGAGCCGAACAAAACACGTCCACACGGCTCGATGTCCACTTCAGGAATGATCTTTCACAACCACGACCCCATTGTTACCACGTGATCGTTCTATTGTCACCACGGGTTACCACACAGTGACGTCAGCCACAATCGTACTTCGACGAAGACATTTCAGCGTGATCATAATCTCAAATTATAAGGTTTCATCGGCGTTATTTATTAATTTTGAAATAAATAAATCGTTATTATTGTGGGGAGATGTTTTCGGGTTGGGTGAAGGGTGGCGGAAGAGACTTGAACTTCATTCTATTTTAATCATAATAATAGTTATCTTTAATTTAAAATCCTTTCTTAAATTAATATATTGTAATTCTTTTCAGGAGTTATTTCATTTCACCTCCTCTCCTCAAACGTACAGCCACCAAACCCACCGCCACAACATTCATGTGACGTCACCACTCTTGCGATCCGCCATCTTGGATTACCAGACTGTGACGTCACCACCCTTGCGATCCGCCATCTTGGATTACCAGCAAACATCAACCAACAGAAACAACACGTGGAATTGCATCATCGTTTTCACTTTCTTAAAATTGTGGATTTTTTCCTCTTTGTTGTTGAGTGAATCTTGTCAACAGGTCCAATTGTTAATCATGTTAATATATCAAAGATGATGTTCACTGTTTACAGTACAGTTCGTGTGATGGAGGGAAAGGTGACGGAGGAGCACAGAGAGAATACCACAGGGTCAGTGTGACACGTGGTCTTGAGTGTTGCCCACCGAGAGGTGACACACCGTGTGTCCGAGGGTCGTGTTTGGTATCCTGTGTGGACCAACATGGCGAGATGAGCTGTTTCGTGGCGACATGACCTGTCACGGGTCACGATGTTGATCGAAGGAAATAGAAAAGTCTTCGTGAACTCGACACTCACTCTGGTTTCAGAGTTCACAACTCGGACTTGCAACACTTTCCTCCAAGTTTGATATTTCAAACATGTGATGGGCCCGATATGTTCTCATGGATCAGGTATTACCTGGAGGAGGTATGTACTCTACCGCGTGTCCTTGGAGTTAATTTTTGAAGTTCATATCTTATAAATATTTATTAGTCATGTGGTTAACGTCGAGAATTTTTAACTTTATTCTGTGATCAATGGTGAAGAAATAATGAGGTCGCGACATGTTGGGATTGTAAACAATGGAGGAGGTGGGGACATCGATTCTACCACCTCTCGTGTGCTGATTAAGCACTCTCCCATTTGTGTACAGAATGCAGAAGACACCCACGTGATGCTGGATCCCTGGCCCACAGATAGGGGAGACAGGTGAGGAGGGAGTGGAGAGAGAGAGAGAGAGAGAGAGAGAGATGTGAGGAGTGGATGAGGGAGTGGTGAAAGGAGGAAGGGAGGGAGAGAGGAGCGAGTGGAGAGGAGAGAGGAGGGAAGAGAGGTGGGGGGGGGAGGGATGGAGAGAGGAGGGAGTGAAGAGCACAAATGAGGGAGTGGAAAGGAGAGAGGTGGGGGAGGGAGAGAGAGAGGAGAGAGGTGGTGGGAGGGAAGGAGGGAGAGAGGTGGTGGGAGGGAAGGAGGAAGAGAGGAGGAAGTGGAGAAGAGAGAAGTGGTGGGAGGGGAGGAGGGAGTGGAGAGGAGAGAGGATGGAAGACAGGTGGGGGAGTGAAGGAGACAGGAGGTAGGCGAGAGGAGGGGAGAGGGAGTTGGGAGGGGTAAGAGGGAGAAGGGGAAGTGGAGGGAGGAGGGGTGGGAAAGAGAGGAGGGGAGAGAGGTGGGGGGAGGTGGGAGGGGTAAGAGAGAGAAGGGGAAGTGGAGGGAGGAGGGGTAAGAGAGAGAAAGGGAAGTGTCGGGAGGAGGGGTGGGGCGCAAAGACGCGTGAGGAAGGCGGGAGGTTGGAAGTGGGGGGGAGGGGGAGTAACACTTCACCAAACGTTGCTGTGCACTCCTGGAGGGAGGAAGATGGGGGAGAGTGGGGGAGCTGAAAAATGGGGGAGGAGGGGGTTTGAGAGGAGGTAAGCATGAGGGGAGTGGTTCTCAACTTGCATTTGGTAGTGGACCTGTGGAGAAATGGGGGAGGTGATAGTGCAGGAATGAACGAAATGGGGAACGTTAAAACAGCACTAGCATAACCCGCGCTCTGCGCGACATGTTGGGGTGGGTGTGTTTGAGAAAGGAACTGATGCAGAGCATCAGTAGTAATTTTACTTTAATGCAGTAAGTGGAATACGATTTCACCGTTTCAGAACCATTTTATTTACTTTTTTTGTACCATGCACCTCATATGGTCTTTGAGATAATGTAAGCCGAATATCACGTTACTCGACCGCAGAACAAAGTCGAAGATAGCGCGACACGAAACCACAAACTCGGAAATAATATATAAGATGTGGAGACCATCGGAAGGTGTCCATGGGGGTGGAGATGGGAGGGGGGTTGGGAAGAGGTAAGCATGAAGGGAGGTGGAAGGGAAGGCAGTGTGAGGGGAAGATAATGCAGTGTGAGGGGAAGGGAAGGGAGTGTGAAAGGAGAGGAGGTGAAGGCAGTGGAAGGGAAAACAGCATGAGGGGCAGGGAAGGAGGGGCGATAAAAAGTGCCAAAACAGCAACATTTTATTTTCAACCACCGGGTTCTATATAAAACCGGGTGGGGACATCTATCGACCAGGCAAAGGTCTGCTTGCATGCTCGCACATGCAGCGACCTTTGTACTCCTCCAGTCGGCTCACTCTGAATCTGATGGTGGGGGGAGAGGGGGGGGGGAAGAGAGAGAGAGAGAGAGAGAGAAAGAGAGAAAGAGAGAGAGAGAGAGAGAAAGAGAGAAAGAGAGAGAGAGAGAGAGAGAGAGAAAGAGAGAAAGAGAGAGAGAGAGAGAGAGAGAGAAAGAGAGAAAGAAAGAGAGAGAGAGAGAGAGAGAGAGAGAGAGAGGGAGAGAGAGAGGGAGAGTGAGAGAGAGAGAGAGAAAGAGAGAAAGAGAGAGAGAGAGAGAGAGAGAGAGAGAGAGAGAGAGAGAGAGAGAGAGAGAGAGAGAGAGGATAGGCGGAGGATTCCGGAAGATGTGACGTCCAGTTTAACATCCATCCAAGAGACGGCACACACATTGATGAATCACCATGCCTGTAAAACACCGGAATGACAGTTTATAGCTGGGTCTGGATTCACACCCTGGCTGGACAGCTTAGAGCGAGCGTGCATACCTCTCGGCTATCCTGCTGTGATGTGGCAATTCATTGCTTTGTAACTATGAACACTTTTTTTACTCATTGTAATCATCTCATTTTGTTTGCCTTCTTAACGCCAGAGATGTTCACATGTACAACCATGCCGTGATGTCGCCATGGAAGCTTGCAGAAATCAAAGCTTGAAGAGCGCTCCAAACAAGCACTCCAATGACATGTTTGAATAAACTTTTAAAAACGAAACGTTTAATTTTTTTACGTGTATTTATGAGGGAGCACGGAGGACTTTCACAGGAAGGCTTAGCGTTGTTGTTGTCGTCGTATTTAATCCAGACTCTAGTGAAACGCGTTATCAGAACACAGGTTGTATGAGGGTAACCCGTACAGTACTCAGTTACAGTGCGAAGATTGTAGAGTGCTCGCCAAGTGACTCAAGCACTCCACAAAGCACTCTAATAAAACGGTTGATAAGGAAAGGTTGTCTGTCATATTTTTTAAACACCCCCCTCCCGGAGACACCGAAATGTCAAATATGTCTGAATTGCACAAATTTACAATTTTTTTTTTTTGCAGTCAGAACTGATGCAAAAGTTCAATTCTGGAGCTTAAATGTTATAATTTGGCTCAATTTAAGAGATTGTTGAGGTTATGGCATGTGCGGAAATGAAATAAAGCCCCAAATGTTGGCGTCTTCAGGCGCTTATAATCATTGCAATATATCCAGTGATTTGTAAAGCATTCGATATAATACGAGTGAGGATAGTGAAAAAAGAAAAACTTTATCGTGAAGAAATCGTTGTGGTCTGTTCCGAGCCAAAGCTTTTTTGAGCAGGACCCCAAAAAAAAATGGTGGTTTAAGACTTGCGAGCTGACAGTTGGCTGGCGCCATCTTGGTGAGGCTTATTTTGCTTTTTCATGATGAGCAACCCCTAAATTATCTTCAAAATGTGTTTAAATTAACCCAAATACCCAATTTTCATTCATGCACCACCTTGGAGTTTCCTTTGTATGCATGCAAAGCTTGGGCCCACTAGGTTTCATGGTTTTGGAGTTATGGAGAAGACTGACAGACTGATGGCCGGACGGACTGATAAACACACGCTGACATTTATTATTACAGATTATAATGCCACGCCATGGAAGGAACTATTAAAATACTCTTTTCACCTTAACATGGCACGCTTACGAACAGGGCAATTCCCACAGTGTTGGAGTACTGTATTTTAGTGACTTGTAGCATTTACTTACCTGGGTAAGTGTGGCATCTGGGTTTAAGTGTTGTGACCGAGAGGTGGCACAACATGTCTCAGAAGCGTGGGCAGACTGGGCTGCCTGGTCTCCTGGTTAAAACCAGGTTGTCCTGTCTGCTACTTGGCCAATAACGTGTTGGTCTTAGGAATGACTGGTCACATGACCCGACTGACAGAATGAGACGTCATGATATGGACCAATTGGCCCATCTGGCTCGACAAATTTTGAGTCCTCAACCAAAACCCGTGTTTACAAAATTCAGTGTGTAACTTGACCATGGTCAAGGATGTGCAACTGTTCCGAGGTTCCCAGTCACCACATGGTCAGTGACACGCAGGCCGTTTACCGGTATCCCAGATACAGTCGACTAATTAGAACTATTAATCGGATATTGAGGGGGACATTTTCAGACACGTTTGCTGGATGTGTTTAAATATTGACGGACCTTGCTGCTCTCAGATAACTCTGTGAGCCCTTGGCTTTGATATAATAAAAGATCACGGACAACATTTACAACACTCCTTGCTGGATCATCACGCCCAGGGTTGATTTACCTTACCTGTGAGATGATTGAAGCAGATGGGGAACCATGCTGGCAGCTGCATAACAGATGTTAATTGGCAGAGTGAACCAGTGTTAACGCAACACCCGATCATCTACGAGAGGTGAATCAAGCATGGGTCAACGGCCTGCAGGTATACATTGTCACAATCAAAGGACAGGACAAGTCAAGACAGTTTCAAGCTTCTATTTGCAATAGCAGGCAGGCAAGTATTTACAACACGTCTAACATTCCCATTACCTCGACACAACGTACCTCGCGTCGGAATACTCAGCCAGTAAAATTAGCACTTTAACTAATGGATCCAGACATTTGAAGGAGTGAATGATTGGAGGAGGGGTAAGAAGAGGTGGAGGTGAGAAAGAAGTCGTTGGGGTTAGTGTTGCGAACCCCTGACACCTGAGTTGCTGCCGCACAACGGTCTGGTCTGATGGTCCTTGGATTCACCTCCTCACGCTCCCTCCTCCACTCCACTTGCACTCACTCAGAGCGCCCGATGGTAAGGGTGATTGCACGTGATGGTGCTCCGTTTGCACTCCTGAGGTTTAAGCGCTCGATGGTAACAGATAGCTGCATGGAATGGTATGTGGCAGCTTATGTTTGGAGAATGGCTGGCGGCGAGGTGAGGAGTCGTGATATGGCCGGGTAACAAGGTGAGGTAACCAGGTATGGAGACGAGAAAGATTTGAAATGTACTTGAAAGGTGCTGAAGGAGTGAGCGACGTGAAGCGAAGCCAAACGAATGAGGTGAAGCGAAACGAAGTGAAGAAGAGGAAAAGAGACAGACAGAATGAGGTAGCAGAACGAGGAAGAAATAACAACACAAACAATAGGTAAAATAAAGCGAACCACATACATACACGGCTAATCAAGCGACATACACCCCACACTCGTAAAGCGAATACACAGTGGGATGTTGAAGCGTGTGCACAGAAGCGTGTGCAACCTTAAAGGGCCTAAGGTCACATGCTTCTGCGCCTTCAATTCCAGATGGGGAATGCTTGGGCCTCACTGGTTTGAGAATGACAACAGCAGGACGGTGACGATCAACAGTGAGCGCTACTGGGCTGTGCTCCAGAAATTCTATAATGATCTTGCCCAAAAGGTCACCGTAAACCAGCTCAGCATAACCTGGTTTATGCAAACTGGTGCACTCCCACATACAGCTGGTGACACCATCACTTTCATGCGGCAGCTCTTCAGAAACTGCCTCGTTGTCCTCGTTCAGAAACTGCCTCGTTGTCAGAAACTGCCCTCGTTTCCAAATCACTCATGACTGGGCATCCCGTAGCTCAGACTTGAACCCTCCGTACTACTGGTTCTGGAGGGCTGCCAAGGGCTCTGTCTATGCCAACCACCCTGCCACACTGGATGATCTGAAGCAGGGGGTTTCAGAATACCCCCAGGCTTTGCCATATGAGACCTCCAGAAAAGTTGGACAAAACTTTGGACTGAGGATCAATGTCTGTCTGAACCGCAGAGGAGCACACATCAAGAACGTCAATTACAAGGATTTTGTGTCAATACCAATTTCAGACCTTGGGCTCTCACAAACTCTAGCAGTGACTTACTACAATAGCAATCAGTGATAAAAAAATACCACGTCATAAACTTTCAAGAAATGTTTGGTTCACGTTCCTGAAGTTTTGTAAATAAACATTTAAAGTTGCATCACTCTTTTTGAAACACCCTGCATTGTGTATGAATGTGGGAATGTTCGACTCGTTTCCGTGTGACGAGATGTGCCATGAAGGGCAGGTAGCCAGTGAAATTTAATCCGTAGTTTCCAAATTGGTATTTGGGCTCAGCTGACCCCTAGAGCAGGTGACATCCACTGGGGGATGTGGTCAAGTCGCGGAGTTTGAATTGGTCAAGTTATATAGTTGGTAAGGTAGGCCTGTTTGTGTTTTTGCCACTCATGCTCTCCCAGACCCAGGACATCGGAGTGAATTGATGAGGGAAGAATTCTGTACATAATAATTGTACATTTTGAATTTTGTTTACAACTGAGGGGGAAGGTAGTACGGCAAGGAGAATAAACAATATCCCCCTTCCACCACGCGGCGGGGGATAATAAGTTAGCTACAGCTCACTTTTCCCAACTCTGCCCAATTGAGTTAATGAGGTGTGAGTTTGTATTAAGGCTGGAGCTGTTGCCCCGACATTGAAACTTGCAGGAGCTGCAAGTCCGAGTGTTACCTTTGTGGTGGGGCAGGGGGAGGGAGAAAAGGGGGGGGTGAGACTGTCTGAGAACAGACAGAACTGCATGGAGAAGTAATCGTCCATGTATGGGTAGTTTAGCAAATTCTCATTGAATGAAGTAGGGCATTGTTAGTGAAAGGATTTTCTTGTTTGAATGTGCACCATGTAGAGGATGGCACGTGGTAATAAGTAGTAATGGCTTAACGTAAGGAAATTGTACGTGAAGCATGCTGTCATGTCACTGGGTGGCCTTAGAAAAGCAAAGGGGAGAGCGTGGTAGATCAATGGGCTGTGGCAGGCAAGGGCTGGGGGTGGATTATCATGGACAGTTAGTTATATAGGTATCACGACAATAACGGTGGAAGCTGATAATGAAATCCCATAAAGTTGGATGAAACAAGTGAAGATGAAGAGAAAAACAAGAAAAAAGGAAATGAGGAACAGAACTCCAAGGGACACAAAAATGTACACAAAGTGGCTCTGAAGAGTTAGAGTAGGTGAGTGATTTGTTCTTTCTTGGTCTTCCGTCTCATGATGAAATCCACAAAGTTGTTAAAGGAAGTACACAGATGTATCAATCATATTGTAATGGCTAATCGACGACTACTCGTAAATGACAAGGAAAGAATCTCCAAAATGAATGTCAACACAGTTTAACATCCAACACTTTTCGGCATTATTGAGCTAGAACTCATCAAACCCCTCCCCCTCTCCCTCAACCAGGGCAGCCCCAACCTCCTCATAGTCCTTCTCCAGCAAGGCGAGGTCCTCTCGTGCCTCTGCGAACTCTCCCTCCTCCATTCCTTCCCCCACATACCAGTGCACAAAGGCACGTTTGGCAAACATCAGGTCGAACTTGTGATCGAGTCGTGCCCAGGCTTCCGCAATGGCCGTCGTGTTGCTCAACATGCACACAGCCCGCTGGACCTTGGCGAGATCACCTCTGGGTACCATGGTCGGAGGCTGGTAGTTTATGCCGACCTGGGAAGAGAAGAAACAACGGAGAATGAGCTAGTACAAAAGCCACATCCACAATTACCGAGCACGACCATCATGATTTACCTGCATTTGGACATACCTTGAAGCCGGTTGGACACCAATCTACAAATTGGATGGAGCGCTTTGTCTTGATGTCGGCGATGGCGGCGTTCACGTCCTTGGGCACGACGTCTCCACGGTACAGCATGCAGCATGCCATGTACTTGCCATGACGAGGGTCACACTTCACCATCTGATTGGCGGGCTCAAAACATGCATTGGTGATGTCAGACACCGACAGCTGCTCATGGAAGGCCTTCTCGGCAGAGATGACAGGTGCGTAAGTGGTCAATGGGAAGTGGATCCGTGGGTAGGGCACCAGGTTTGTCTGGAACTCCGTCAGATCGACATTGAGTACTCCGTCGAAGCGTAATGAGGCAGTGATGGACGAGACGATCTGCGCCATGAGGCGGTTCAGGTTCGTGTAGCTCGGATGCTCTATGTCCAAGTTGCGACGACATATATCATATATGGCCTCGTTGTCCACCATGAAGGCACAATCCGAGTGCTCCATTGTGGTGTGGGTCGTCAGAACAGAGTTGTATGGCTCGACCACCGCGGTAGACACTTGAGGGGCTGGGTACACGGCGAACTCCAACTTGGACTTCTTCCCGTATTCAACTGAGAGTCGTTCCATAAGCAGGGATGAAAAGCCGGAACCTGTGCCGCCCCCAAAGGAGTGGAAGATCAGGAAACCCTGCAGGCCTGTGCACTGGTCCGCCTGGGGTTCAGTAAAGAGCAGATCGGAGATCACAACCATTGGTACTGAGCAGAGTTCAGTGACAATGATACAAGAGGTGCTTCAGGACTTAACATAACATTGGTAGAGCGGTGATGTTCATGTCTGTAGAAGGTTCTGGAACCTTCTCTCGACTCGAACATCATTGTTGGTCCAAAAGGAGACCACAAGGTCCCTTGAAGTAAAGATTACATTAAATATTGAGAAGCTTTTTTGAGGAAATGATTCTTTCCTGGTGTACCTGCTTACGGATGCGGTCTTCAACCAGGTCTATGATCTCCTTTCCAGTGGTGTAGTGGCCCCGAGCGTAGTTGTTGGCTGCATCCTCTTTACCTGAAATAAGTTGCTCAGGGTGGAAGAGTTGTCTGTAAGTACCAGTGCGTACTTCATCTAAAGAACGGCACAATCTGAACATCAGGGTGAAGGTGAGTTCAGGTTCAAGGTGAAGGTAAGTTCTGGGTGAAGGTGAGTTCAGAATGATTGGTGAAGATAACTTACCTCACAAACCAGAAGTTAAGAAAAATGAGTAAAGGGTAAAATAGGAAAGGAGTAAAGGATAGCTTAGACAGGTTGCTGACCAATCACAGTCGGTTCCAGATCGATAAAGACCGCACGAGGAACGTGTTTCCCAGCGTCCGTCTCAGTAAAGAAGGTGTTGCAAGAGTCATCTCCACTCCCAATGGTCTTGTCACTGGGCATTTGCCCATCAGGCGGGATCCCATGCTCCAGACAGTAGAGCTCCCAGCAAGAATTCCCGATCTGCGTGCCCGCCTGGCCTACGTGGATGGAGATGCACTCGCGCTGTGGGACACATGCACACCCCGGTGATCGTAGTGGTTTAACCATTGTTCACAACCCACAAGGAAATATATTCCCTGCAAGATGTGCTTGTTCTTGGTGTTTTACATTCATATCCTTTGTCTCCTTGGACATTGTATATGAGGAGGAATGAGTGGTAGGGGATGATGCACAGGGTGGACAGATGTGTGCAGAAGGAAACTCTCAATGAGGAAAAATAGGAAATTTAGGAGCGGGTGGATTTGGGAGTGGGGGCAGGGGCAATAACGGGGGAAGAGAATGTCATGGTTTTGGATGGGGAATGATCCGAGATGGTGCTGAACAGCTGTGTGCAAGACCTGGAGGGAAGGTTGATGGTGGATTATAAAATTAGAGGAAAATTATTCAAGTTTTGATCAAAAAAGGTGTTTTTGTTAATTCAGTTACAATCTGAAAAAGGATGTCAAGGACACGAAACTCACACCAGGTGCACAACTTCAGTGCAGGTACACTATTACGATGCAAGAACATATTGTATACCAAGCAGTCTTTGAGATTCCTTGTTGGCTAAATTGTGCAGACAAAAAAATTATATATATATATATATATATATATATATATATATATATATATATATATATATATATATATATATATATATATATATATATATATATTCAGATCAACTTGACCATAACCTTTAACCCCGAGGGGTGTGCATTTGGCGTAAATCTGACTTTCTCGCAAGCTATCTACAGAGGTTAAGGTCATTCGGATCGGACAAACTTTGGTCGAGTTTTGGTGAAAAATGTTAAAATGTCTATAACTCGGTCGTGATCTGAAAAATTAGGTCAAAACCAAAATAAATTACATAAACTGTGGATATTTCTCTTCACATGATTGATGCAAAATTTCGTTCCGAAAGTCCCAGCCAAGGTTGCCAGATGTCCAGTCAGTATCGCATTTGTACGATAATCCAACCTCTTGTACGATCTATAATTGTAAATGTTTGATAATTTTGGCAATTCCCCAAAATAAAGTACTCGACCTTCAATTATCAGTTTAAATTTCAAAACATTTTTCTCAGGTTGCTGGACACATCATGACCTTCTCCGTCCCACCTACCCAGCATTTCTAACATCATGTAAGCACATGCACAGAGAGAAACTGAGCAAAGCAATGCGCACGTTCCTTCCAACTTCTGAGCACATGGAGTCGTGGACTGTGGAAAGGCACACATCAAGTTAGGGTTCGGGTTAAGGCTTCGTCATTTTGGTGAAATTTAAAAACAAAAGACGTCACAGTGTGCAGGTGAAAGCAATGAGTTCAGAAAGTTGTCATGTGTTGGTCACCGACAAAAAAATTAAGCGGATTAGAGCATGAATAAGGAGAACAAGCAATTATTTTAAACACGATCAACTCGTTAAATAAGCCACCAAATTATCAAAATATGGTCAGAATCCGTTTCCTTGACATATTAGAACTTGAGATGCATTTTAAATCATGAATTTATCTTTTAAAACACTTTCAAATTTGCCTCTGACAATCCCGAGTCGATAATGGCTTTACTGAATTTTTTGTGACATCTCAGTCGAGATCAACCAACCGTCCACAATGTGATGTCCACATACAATTCAGGTCAGGTCAGGTATGGGAGCATGCACCAGAGCAGCACGTCGCTGCGTACACTTTCCGCCGGTACTCCAGGGGCCTCCGTCTGGCCATCCCCCAGGCAGATGCCTGGCTCATCCCCATCTCCTTGAGATGCCGATCAACCTGCTGCAACCACGAGGCACGTGGTCGACCCATTGGCCTCCTGCACTCACAAGACTCCCTCGCTGAGAGAATCTGGTGAGCAGGATCAGCGTCAGGAAAATGAGCCACATGTCTATCCAGCCGCAGCCGACGCTCACGCACTATGCAGGTGACAAATCTCATTTGATTCTCTCTCAGCAACCGCTAATTGGACACAAAATCCGACCAGCGATAGCCAAGGATTCTCCGAAGAGACCTGGTACCAAGGGAATTAAGTCTCCATCTCAGATCCTTGGTCAGAATCCAAGTCTCGCATCCATAGAGCAAGACTGGAAGCACCAAGGACCTGAAGACTCGGACTTTCATCCTCCCGCACAGGTACCGGCAGCACCACACCCCATCATCCAGTGAATCCTTGACTCCCCAGGCCCGACCCAGACGTCTATTGACCTCTGACTCACAGCCAGCAGAGACATGAATATCACTGCCAAGGTAAGTGAATCTCTCTTCACGACCTCAACATCCTCACCACAAACAGGCAGAGACAGGACAGCAGCATCCAAGATGTCATTGAAAGCCTGGATCTTATTTTTGACCCAGGAAACCCGTAATCCCAGCGGCTCCAACTCCTCATTCAGCACCTCGAGGGCCCCCAAAAGGATATCTAAAATCTCCGCAAAGATGACTGCATCATCTACAAAATCAAGGTCAGAGATCTTGACATTCCCAAATGATGCACCACAGCTTGATCTCTCTGACATCCTCCCTAGAATCCAGTCCATACAAGTGCTGACAAGAGTGGGGGCCAGTACATACCCCTGACAAACTCCAGTAACAACTGGAAATAAGTTAGGGATGAGACCACCACATCTCACAGCACTCTTAGTACCAGAGTAGAGTTCAGACATCAGATCGATCAGTTTTGGTGGCACCCCACGAAGACCAAGAATCCTCCAGAGGGCATCGCAATTCACTGAATCGAACGCTTTACAGAGATCAACATAAGCTACAAGCAGCCCCTGCCGAAACTCATCTGCGGTCGGTGAGGACCCAAAGAGCAAGGATACGGTCAATCCTTGACCTCTTTGGTGTAAAGCCTGACTGCTCTGGGTGCTGGTGCTCAAGCAGATGGTGGCGAACCCTATCAAGAATTATCCGAGCAAAGACCTTGCCCGGCACTGAGAGCAGCGTCACCCCTCAGTAGTTGTTGCAGTCTTGGCGATCACCCTTCCCTTTCCAGAGAGGGACAACAAGGCCCCTCCTTCAGTCAGTTGGGATGATGCCTGTGTTCCAGGCAGAGTAGAGAACTGCATGCAACGACACGAGCGCAGCATTTCCACCAGCCTTGAGAAGTTCAGCATGGATGCCACAAATCCCTGGAGCTTTACCCATTTCAACTGGTTCACCACAGCCTGTGTTTCCACAAACGAAGGTGGACCACAGTTGATTGGAGGATCAGCAACAGGGATTGTAACCGCTGATATGCAACTTGACAGCTGGTGGATCAGCATGGTACAACTGCTCAAAGTAACCGGTCCAGCGGGCCTTCACTTCAGACTCCTCTGTCAAGAGCCTACCACCCTCTGCTCAAACTGCAGTACACCGAGGGATGGGCTTGGATGAACGCAATGCGTGAATTCCCCTGCAAGCGGAACGAGAATCACTTGACCACAGGTGATGCTCTACCCCCTCACAGATTCCTCTCCAATAGGCCTCCTTGTCCACCCCAGCACACGTCCAGTTTTACACCTCAGCTCCCTTAACAGCTCAGTTCTGCCATTCAGCCTGGCCCTGTGACTCTGGTCAATGGTATCCAGTGTCCCTTGAGAGACAAAATTCTTATTTGCCCAATGGTGAGTTCCAAGACATCCACCAGCAACATCAATGATAGTGGTCTTGAAGGCACTCCACAACTCTTCAGGACCTCCCAAAGCACCCAGACCCCCCAAATCTCCACTCAGCTTGTTCGCAAACTCCTCAGCTACCCTATCATCCTTGAGCTGAGCTTACCTCCGTCCAGCCTTGGCTTGGATGGTGCCATTCTCCTGGATTTATGGTGCAACTTCAGAGTTGCTACAACAAGCCGGTGGTCAGTATTGAGGAAATGAGCACTCCGGTAGACCCTGCAGCAACCATCAATGAGGACATGGTCAATCTCCTTTGCCACACCACCAGTGTTGGAATACCAAGTCCAGCGATTAGCTTGTGGGCGCTGAAACCATGAACCGGCCACCCTAAGTCCGTGACTTCTTGCAAAGTCAAGGAACTTAGTGCTATTCAGGTTTACAGTTCCAGACCCATGGGGACCAACACACGTCTCATAACCATCCCTTTCAGTTCCAGTCGATGCATTGAAATCACCCAAGACTAGAAGTGTATCTCATCTGGGGCGTTGATCAACCACAGACTCGAGCATGGCGTAGAATGCATCCTTCACGGTGAGATCACTCGCCTCAGTCGGAGCATAAACAGAGACCAGGGAAGTGACACCCAAGGAGTGATGAATCCTTAGTCTCATAATATGCTCGTTGACTGGTGTTACCTCAATTATCATTGGAGTCAGCTTTTTGGACACAGCTACAGCAACTCCTTGGGCATGGCAACCATCAGAGTGACCAGACTAATAGTAGGTGTAACCACCCGCCATTATCTCGCTGCAATCCGGTCTCCGAACCCCAGAGTGAGCTGCAATACCGATGTCCAAACGCTTGAGCTCAGATAACAGAGACAGGTGATCATCCTCTCTTAGGGATAGGACATTCCAGGCACCCACCCGAAGGGACCGCCTCAGGTTAACCCAAGGTGACCGCCGTCTGGTGGACGACATCCCAGCACCACTCCGACACACTCTCCTGCAATCTGACCCGGGAATGTTACCCCGTGGTTTCCCTTCTCTCATCAAAGATCGGGGGTCCCGAAGGCTTTGCCCCAATCCCGTCATCCGGTGAGCTGCCCTGCGAAGGGAAGCTGCACAGGAGGTACTCCCACAGAGTGGTTTTTCAGATTTCTTTGCGTTTTTGTGTTTTGCAGAATGAAGGGTTTTACGGTGGCCGGTGTGCAAATCCTACCACCAACCTCCTAATGAGAAGTAACCCAACTGCAGGAGGATGTCCGCAGACACTGTTGGGCACTAGATATGGATGGCTGTTGGCTCACAAGGAGCTCCTCCGCCCTTTGACAGGTTTTGTTTTTAATCCTGCTGGGTGTCCATATCCGAACACCCTCCTCACCAAAAAACCTGCTGGGGGAGACGGTTTCGTCACCGACAACCCGACCATGGAACAGGTTAGTACAGGTTTACATGATACCTGTCGCAAGTCACAGATCTAATCTGGCCTGACCTGACATAGCTCTAATCTGGCCTGGCATATAATTGTGATGGACAATGTAACGTCCTGATGAAGGATATAATTAAATAAGGCCGTTAGTTATCTTCAAAAGGAGTGTTTTAATTAATTACTTCCTTGGAGATTTCTTAGTGTACATGCAAAGTTTCAGGCTGCTAGGTTTTATGGTTTTGGAGATATGGAGGACGGACACACACACACACACACACACACACACACACACACACACACACACACACACACACACACACACACACACACACACACACACACACACACACACACACACACACACACACACACACACACACACACACACACACACACACACACACACACACACACACACCTCTCCCTACAAAGATGTTTCATCCACCACGTTGATTCCAAATCTTAACGAATCCAAACCATACTGAGATATCAGGTGTATTGTTGTTTTTCCATACTTTTCTCACCTGTGTTGCAAGTGGAGTGACCTGCTTTGTGATGCTTGAAAAGGCGGTGTATAATCAGAAATAGGGCGATATTAAAATGGCAATCTTGTAAAAACAAAAGTGTTGAATCGAGCAAATGGCATTTCAATCTAATGGATATGAGAAACAGGACTGAATGGGACTCATGTTGATATGTGAGGAAGAAGAGGATGGTGGAACAACATGAGAGACGCGATTGAATAAGTGAAGAAGAAGATGAAGGAGGAGAGTTTTTGTTTCAATGTAAAATGTTTTAAGAAAAAGTATTGAATATATCAAGTGTTTTCTGAATCTGATCGATGCAGTGAATTCGCCTTCGCTGGGCATCAGATATGAAGCTTATCAAAATTGTGTGTTTCCTTCAAGCGATTATGACTGAAATGTTTGCAGACCCACTCACTCACTCATTGAACTACCGACACTGCTCGATCACATAAGCTCACCTGAATAAAGTCCAGGTGAGCTAAAAAGGATTCCTGAGAGGTCCTGCCCTCCATGCAGGGATAACCAGCGTCACAAGTTGGCATTTGCAGTTTAGTCACGTGTTCCCATTAAAAAAAAAAAAAAATACATATATATATATATATATATATATATATATATATATATATATATATATATATATATATATATATATATATATATATATTTGTTTGGTCACAAACCTTCCGGAGAGTTTTCTGAATCCATCCTATTTCGATTTCTTGAAATCCGTTCATCCGATCTGAAGTTACAACGCAACAGACAGACAGACAGGGCGCCATTTATAATATCGATTTACATGGTGTTGTGTCAACTCTATGTTATTATTGTTATTACTTGTCAAGAATGTTTTTTTTTCACAAGTATATTGATATCCTCCGTTTGTTTGTTTGTGTATTGGGTAGTCGATCCATCTCCCCTTATTGTCAGGTTTTCCGTCGTTATGTCTGTCTGTCTGTCTGTCTGTTTGGTAGTCGATCTATCGACCCTAATTGTCAGGTTTTCCGTCGTTATGTCTGTCTGTCTGTCTGTCTGTTTGGTAGTCGATCTATCGACCCTAATTGTCAGGTTTTCCGTCGTTATGTCTGTCTGTTTGTCTGTCCAGGCCAGTACTCCGTTAATCGTAGGTCAATTTTGATGAAACTCTGGTGGTAGGTTAATATCATGACCTAGTTGTGCACGTTTGAGAACCGTTGCTATGGACCTCTCAGTTGCCAAGCAACGGGCCTTTGAAATTTTCAAAAAAAATCTAAAAAAATTAAAATATCGAAATTCAAAAATCAAACTATGATCGTTTGTGGGCAACACATTCAGCCTCTTTGACAAAAAAAATTCAGCCCGCTCCCATGAAAACTGGCGGAGAGGATAGACTTTGAATGAACCCTGGTTGAAAACCGTTGCTATGGACGCTTTTGTTGGCTAGTCACGGCTGAAAAACGACTAAATTCGACTTGATCGACTACCCATGTCCGCCTACCGGCTGGTTTGTGTATTTGTTTGTGTTTGTTTGTGTGTGTGTGTTTGTGTGTGTGTGTACTTGTGTGTCTGTGTATTTTTTCATTTTTTGTTGGGTCGTCGATAAAGTCGAAAAAAAAAATGTTTTTTTTGATCTACCCTTATTATCACTTTTTCCGTCGATATGTTTGTCTGTCTGTCTGTATGTCTGTCTGTCTGTTCGTTCCAGTGCTCCGTTAATACAATGGCGATTTCGATGAAACTTGGTTGGTAGGTTCATACCATGACCTAGTTGTGTGTAAATGAAAACCGTTGCTATGGACACCACCGTTGCATAGCAACGGGACTTTGAAATTTTTGAAAAAAATCACAAAAAATGTATTTTATCGAAAATCAAAAACCGGGCCACGAGCGACTGTGGGCAGTACATTCAGCCATATTGTCAAAAATTCCAGCCGGATCCTATGAAAACTGTCGGAGAAGATAGACTTTGAATGAACCCTGGTCGAAAACAATAAAAAAACGAAGTTCGTTATATCTCAGAGACTATGAGTCAGATATACATGAAACTGGTATGGTTGGTTCATGGTATGTCCTATTTATGTGCGAGAAAGAACCGTTGCTATGGACCCCTCTGTTGCCCAGCAACGGCCGAAAAACCTCTAAATGTGGGGGTATTTTAACAAAAAAACAATCTGCAGCATTAACCCTTGAAGCCAGAATCAAGAATTTTCTTGTGCTTAATCCACAGGTCATCATTCCCCATCGCTACTACCCATGTCCGCCTTCCGGCTTGTTTGTTTGTGTGTCTGTGTATTTGTTTCTGTGTTTGTGTTTGTTTGTGTGTTTGTTTATGTGTTTGTGTATTTGTTTGTGTGTATGTTTGTTTGTGTGTGTTTGTGTATTGGGTTTTCCCTTGTCTCTGTGTATTGGGAAAACCCTTGTCAGGTTTTCCGTCGTTATGTTGGGTAGTCGATTTATCTACCCTTATTGTCAGGTTTCCCATCGTTATGTCTGTTTGTCTGTCTGTCCAGGCCAGTACTCGTTAATCATAGGCCGATTTTGATGAAACTCTGGTCGTAGGTTCAGACCATGACCTAGTTGTGCGCGTTTGAGAACCGTTGCTATGGACCCTCAGTTGCCTAGCAACGGGCCTTTGAAATTTTCAAAAAAAATCTAAAAAAATAAAAATATCGAAATTCAAAAATCATAACTATGATCGTTTGTGGGCAACACATTCAGTCTCCTGAACAAAAAAATTCAGCCCGCTCCCATGAAAACTGGCAGAGAAGATAGACTTTGAATGAACCCTGGTCGAGAAAAATAAAAAAAACGAAGTTCGTAAAATCTCAGAGACTATGAATCAGACAGAACCGTTGCTCTGGACGCTTTTGTTGGCTAGTAACGGCTGAAAAACGACTAAATTCGACTTGATCTACTACCCATGTCCACCTACCGGCTTGTTTGTGTGTTTGTTTGTGTGTCTGTCCGCTCGCCTCCAGCCCAAACCGCTCAACCGATCGTTCTGAATTCTTCAGAGATTAATGTCACTGACCCTGCGACGATCCCACATTGAAGTTTCATAAAATTCGGTCGACGGAAAAGATCTACATCGGCCAATTTGAGCCAAATTGGCTAAAATCTTCAAATTTCATCCGATTGACTTGAAATTTGAACAAGATTTGCATATCAGGTCAGTGAATTCAACCACCTATTACGTTTTGAAGTTATCACAGGTCAAAAGGTCAACATAGGCCCAACCCAAAATATTTTGTCAACCCAAAATAGGGCAAAATTTTTATTTGTTTCTAAAAATCAATTTTCATCCGCATGACTTGAAATTTGAAGACCATTTGAATATGAAGTCAAGGAACTCAACAACCTATTAATTTTGAGGTAAACATAGGCCAAAAGGTCAAAATATGCGAAAAGGCCAATTTGGGCCAAATTTTCTAAAATCCTCAATATTCATCTGATTGACTTGCAATATTTGAAGAGCATTTTCATGTCAGGTCACTGAATTCAACGACCAATTAATTTTGAGGTCAAAAAGGTCAACACAGGCCTAATTTCTGAAATTGACAGATAGGGCCAAAAACTAAATATATCACTACATCTCAAAAAGATTGTGGACGAGTTATGGCAAAACAAGGTGGATGGGTGGAATAGGTGACAAGAACAAGCGGATTGGATTTTGGTTCAGATCCAGCCCATCGGTGGGAACCAAAACATGAACTGTTCCACCTGGCAGAGGTACGCGCTCCTCTGAGTGTCATTCTACTTTGTGCTGTTTTGTGCGTTTCTTCCAAAAGTGTTTGAATGTTGAATGTTTTACATAAAAATGAAACATTATTCATTGCTTCGTCAATTGGTCGACGTGATGAATCGAAGACGGTCGACGGTTGTAAATTCAAATATCGCTGTGCATTGTGGGTAAACGCCGGTCATGTCGTTCGGTGGGATTTGTTCGATAATTCTTCTGAAAATACGATAATGTCGAAGTTCCAAGATGATATTTCCATTTTTTCCAAATCTGACGATCCCGATATAGCTCGGACAGACATTGTGGCTTGATGAGAGAGAGGGAAGAGAGAGAGAAAAAGGCCAAATGGCGGTTCAGTCCTCCGATGGGTCGAATAAACTCGAAGGTACCATTAAAAATCGTGCTCACTAATTGTACAAACTCCACAACAGGTATCAGCGCAAGCCTCCACATATGGCCATCCTATAGTATCGGAGTTTAACAATAGGGGACGTCTCATGACTAATCTTCCCACGCGGCTCGTATTTCACCTCAGAGACTGCACACAGAAACAAATGTAAATATAGAAAATATCGATTTCCCAAACTCCGGCAATCAGAATGTAAATCAAGATAGCAGAAACAACGATCCGAACCAAGTAAATGTAACCGTATAATCGTCAAAACTCACCATCGTGTTTTTTTCACTTCACACAAAATGGCGGCAAACGGAAATGGTATTCTTCTTCTTCTTCTTCTTTTTCTTCTTCTTCATCATTACGTGTTTTGGATGCGTGAAACGCAGTGACGTCACGCGGCGACGCCCGATGAACGAGAAAATCGTTTTTATTAAAACCGATTTGTTCCGATTAGTGAAACGTTTTAGTAAAACCAGTTTATTTTCAGACATGGCAATTTGGAGGTGACAAGAAACGGGTTGGTAGGAATCGCAAGCGGGTTATTTATTTGTTTATGAGACGTGATTGGAAATGACACTGCACTCGGAATCCTGGAGGGTGGTCACGTGGCCTACGGTGAGAGAAAGCTCATGACGTCACGTAGCCAATTGGCTCGACTCACTGAACTACTTCAGGGATCATTACGTATCGGTTTCAGGTCCCTATAGGGGGGGGGGGCTCCATTATCAAGCAGCTAGCTAGCGCTTGTCAAGCCATCCGTTCCTTATCCATGGTTTCCAATGGAATGCTTGCTTGAGTGCTTAAGCCACTTGGCCAGCACTCCACAAGAAACATGGAAGCTGAACAATGCAAGACCCCCTTACCTCCGCCCCCCCAGACAGTCTGTGTCCATCCTCGCAAGTGGGATTGAAGAAAATCATTGCATTTTAAAATTGATCATATTTCCCATCCAATCCAGGTTTGGACGATACTTGAGCGGGTTTGCGGGTTTTCAGAAATAAGGACGGCCAAACCGGTGACATGCGGATCACTTGCCATGTGTGGTTTTTTTTTTGGCCCTTCTTGTGGACCGGAGTGATGTTTGCTGATTCCACTCAGAGCAGAGTGGACAAAGGAGGAGGAGAGAATGGACATGGCAGATAGAGGAGGAGAAAGAACCATGGAGCAGGATCTGAGAACCTGGGGACTCATGACATCTAGACCAGTCGCAGAAGCAGGTTCAAGGCAGGACAGAACGTTCTCGACCTTCTCGGGTAGGACACAGAGATCAGCAGACCCTCGGTATGTCGGGGGTAAAATGGGGACAGAACAGGAGGGGTTGGGGACACGAGATTTGGAGGAAAACACAGAGGGTTCACAAACTGCCCTATTTATCCAAGGCATGGTGTGCAACATATCACTTCGGGGTGAGGGACAGGGTGGAGGGGGAACAGGCCTCGTGCTTTGCATTCCAATAATATTGAAACCTTTAGATTCCATATAATCTGGGACAGACTCGCGTGATGCTCTGTCCTGGCTCGGAGCGGAGAGCAGTACTCCATTGAGCTGCAGACAAGCGCCTTGTTTGAAGACTTTGAGTAGTTCCGATTTTTGGAGAAACGACTTGGATCAATGAAGGATGCTTCGGCTGCAGCACGTTTTTGGAGGTGAACTTTGCCAGATGGTCGCCCCAGGAGAGGATGTGCCTGATGGAGTTCAAGATACTGAACCTCTTCCAGTGGTTCACTTGATGACAATTCCGGAGTGAAACGGTGAGACGGTGAGATTTTCCAGGATTGAAGGACATGTTCCATTAATCAGAACAGGATATAATCATCTCCAGATTAGTAGAGAGAGACGCAGCTGGTGTCTGCCTACTGTACAATACAATGTGGAGACGTTCTTGTGGAAGTACATCTCATGCATGTGTTAATGAGGAGCTGATGATGCGTTGGTTTGGCTACGTGTAATAAAGTATTTCCATCATGGCTGCTTTCAAAAAGAGTGTGTTCGAATCATTCCCGGAATTTGTCTACTGTTACATGGTGGCAGCGGTGGAACTCAGCAATTGTTAAGTCAGTCGAATTGTTGTTAAGTCTACAGTATACCATTTTGGAGATAGTTCTGGGCCGTAGGCAAGCTTAATCCACCATAAAACTTCGACTTTACAAAGCCTGCTGGGTGGCCCTGCTGGAAAGAGCAGTTTCATAGATACTCCAAAGCCAGGAAGCTAACTAGAGAAACGTCGGAGGTCCAAGTGAGTACCCTTGTTTATGCAATGGGTCCGTTGGCAGAAGATGTCGTGAGCACCTGTACTTATACTTCTGCTGTTGATGGTGACCATCCTGGTGAAAACGAGAATGGCTTACAGAGACGGTGTTGGGAAAATGTGATTCATGAAAGAGCTCTTTTCAGATCAATGACACAGCAAGCCAACGAGTCTATGTAAAAATATGCGAGGTGCCTGTGCACTGGTGCTGAGCACTTTTGGTTTCCATGACACCAAGGAGTAAATCCGGGATCAACTCGTGTTGAGACTTGCGAAGAAGAAACTCACTCTGGAATTACAACTGATGGCAGCTCTTAGTCTGCAAAAGGCAAGAGAAAGAGAACTCATTATAGATCAGATGGGTCTTCAAGAGGACCACTCAACTGCCGTGGAAGAGTTGAGCAGACAAAAGGAAGAAAAAAATCACAAAAAACGTTTCAACCTCCTCCGAGGACCAAGTGTACCAGCTCCGGAGGTTTTGCACATCAGGACAGTCAGACGTGTCCTGCTGCCAAGGCAAAATGCTCGAGGTGCATGAACACGGGACACTATAGAAGGTGTTGTAACGTAAGGGGCAGTTGAGGTCGTAACTCGTCACCATGAGGAAGATACCACATTTCTTGGAGTTGTGAATGCACCAGGTTCCTGAGACCATCCGTGGTCTGTGACGGTTGACTTGAACAACCGTTCAGTGTGTTTTAAAATAGACACTGGGGCAGATATGACCATTATCAATAAAAGCATGTTCAACAACCTTGCTCCAAAGCCATAATGGGAACCTGCGAAATCAGCATTTCGAGGTGTCAGTGGGAAAATCCATTGTGATGGCATGTGTGTGCATGACCGATACTGTGCACAAGCAGAAATCCTATCATGTGAAAATATATGTGGTCAAGAACTGCAGCAATAATTTGCTGAGTGGACCAACAGCAAGTGCCATGGGACGAGTTTTGTGTCCTGGTGAGGAGAGAAACAGGGTACTGAGCATTTTTGTTGAGCAATTGCTGATGCGGGTTACCTGTGGTGCAGCGCTGTAAAACTTCAGCTCCAAGACAATGCTGTACCTAAAAGCGTTTCTACACCCAGGTGTGTATCAGCTTCTCTTTTGCCCAAGATAGAGGCTGAGCTTTAACGAATGGAAGACAAGGGTGTCATCCATAGAGTGCCTGGTGTTGGCTTAATGGTTCGGGTGGCAGCCTTGCGATCCTAGTGTCCTGAGTTCAAATCCCACTCAGCTGTTGAATTAATACCAGGTCGGGTTGACTCAGCCTTGGCAAAATCAGTACCAGCTTGCTCGGATGATTGAGCCATTCGAGTATCCTGCGTTGGAGTGGCGACCCGTCCAGGATTGTGCCCAATAGCCAAGGAGATTGCTTCGACAGCACCAATGTTCTGCATCCAGTATGGTCCCAAAGGATGGATGGATCCAGGGAGTGATGGAGCGTGGTGTGCCCCCATGACGCCTGTGCTGAATAATTTGTGTTGACCTGAACCAGCTGACCAAAAGAGGTTGTCGTGAGAAGTTTCCAATACTTAAAATGGACGAGATACTTCCCAAATTGGCTGGTGTTAGATGCTGTTTTTTCAAAACTCGATGCTTCGAGTGGGTTTTAGTCGGTTCCACTCTATCCTGATTCGTGCAACTACCCGACATTCATCACTCCTTTTGGCAGGTATGCCTTTGATAGGTTACCTTTTGGCATCACATCAGCACCAGAAATCTTTCAACAAAAGATGATGCAATTGCTGGAGGGTCACAGTGGAATCATGACCCACGTTGATGATACTCTTGTCTTTGGAAGGACTCTCAAAGAACACAATGAAAATCTTGAGCAGGTGCTCAAAACCCAGAAGAAATGTGGTCTCAAACTACCACAAAAGTGTGGATATTGGAGGAACCAAGCCGAATTTCTGGGTCACATGATTGACCACTATTGTGTCAGAGATTTATGAGCTAAAGTTCAGGCGATCGTGGACATGCAGCCGCCTGAAAAAAAAACAAAAAACAGCTCTACAGGGTCCTGGGTATGACTAATCATGTGGGCCGCTATGTCAGTAACCTATCATCAATAATTAATGATTTAATTTGAGAGGATGCTTCCTTCATGGGTTTGGGACCAAAGCCAAATTCAGGCCTTTAAGATGGTGAAAGAACTGTTGTCCTCTTCAAGGGCCTTAGCATTATTTGATACAAATAAGGAGACAACCATGAGTGTGGATGCTAGCAGCTACGGCATTGGAGCCATCTTACCACAAAAGCAGCCCAATGGGGAGTTGAGATCTGTCTGTTTTGCATCATGCACCAGGTATGCACAGATCCAAAAAGAATGTCTTGCTTCAGTCTGGGAATTTGAAAAAGAAATTGTCATGACCTGTGGGGGCTGCAAACCATAAGGTTGGTCACTGACTACAAGCCTTCAGTGCCAGTAATCAACAACAAGGACTCCGATCAAGTGTCTTTGAGATGCCAACGCTTTCTCATGCGTTTATTGCGGTAACAGAACACATACCAAGCAAATCCATGGTTACTACCGATCAAATCCTCTCTCTCTCTCTCTCTCTCTCTCTCTCTCTCTCTCTCTCTCTCTCTCTCTCTCTCTCTCTCTCTCTCTCTCTCTCTCTCTCTCTCTCACCCTGGAGGCACTCCTCACTACCCCCACCCCACTCACACCTTCTTCTCTTCCTCCCCACAACCCCTCCTTTCCGTTATGTCTTGCTCTCCCCGCTCTCCTCAATTCATTAAATTTGTGCTTATTCAGCTTACAAGAAGTAAATGCTTTTCACAAAAATCACAGTTCAAAAACAAATGAACAAACAAAAAAATTCAACCACCATTCAAACAGCCAATCCACTTCACCGTATTGTTGGGGGTGGGGGTGGCTGAAGAAGATTGTCGGGTGACGATAATCAAACACAGACAGCACATTCACTTTCAGACTGGACCCTCTCACAGACATCACAATCATGACACAGGGAGATACAGTACAATCACCCACTCATACTCAGCAACCTACCAGTCCTTCCAATGTCCATGTACCCCTCTATCCCCAATGCTTCCATGTACCTATCTGATTCCAGTTTAAACCTATCTTCCATTTTGGTGAAACGACCTATTCGAGGAGATTATTCCATGCATTAACTACTGTCTGAGTGAAAGTCTTTTCGAGTCTAAGTGCAAGGTCTTCCCTCAGCCTTAAGCAAACATAATCATGACCATCGAGTTACCTGTACCATTGCACTACAGGTGCTGCCAAAGCAGATTCCTATGCAAGGAAATACATGGTTCGCCATTGCCTTCCCCATGGGATCTTGGTGACATCAGGGCAGCCAGGGTGAGGGACACAGTGGCCTACTCACGATGATAGCCAAGGTGATATCATTAATGGCCACCAGATAATGCTATCAGATGGGACAGCCTCCAGGTTAACATCCAGGTTGGAAGTGGGGGCATCCTCTTGAACGCAACATCCCACATTCGGGCCTTCGTGGGCCTTCATTAACAAAATAGGACCACTGAACCTGTAGCTTATGTGGGCCCTGGTGTAATGTCGTAACACAAATTAGGTAGCATTCTGACAGGTGGGTCTGGACAAAAAGTTTTATAACGGAATTAATGCGATTTTCCCAAAAGTTGACCAAGTCTGCCATTTTGACACACTTCCGGTCACGTGATCAGCATGACTACCGCAATTTAATTAACATCCCTACCCTGGCCTAATGCTGCAACCCAAGTTTGGTAGCATTCTGACTGGTGGGTCCTGAGAAGAAGATTTTGGAAGGAATTTGAGCGAACGCCATTTTGACACACTTCCCGTCACGTGATCGGCATGACCTCTGCAATTTAACATCACAACTCCGTCCTAATGTTGTAACCCAAATTTGGGGGCATTCTGACTGGTGGATCTGGAGAAGATTTTTGAAGAAAGTTACTAAGTCGGCCATTTGGACGTACTTAAAGTCACGTGACCGGAATGAGCTTTGCAATCCCTGTTTACCAGTCAGGAGAGGAATGTTGCTGCCAAATTTCAGCCGGATCGGCCCAGCGGTTTGGCCGGAGAAGTCAAAATAGGAGATGGACAGACAGACGGTGCGCGATGACAATACCTTGTCTGGAATTTAAATTCCGGATAAGCTAATAATGAACAAAGCAATAAGGTGCGACTCATCCTCTCAAATTTTCCTTGTTTGTTTATCCAATGGGAATAAGTTTTTTAAAGTTGTCTGAGTAGGAATGCCCTGTTATGTGCAAGTGTCCAAACTTCCAAAGATATTCAAAATTCAGATTAAATAAATAATTCGTGGATTTAATACAACATTGTAAGTTTTATTCAATCTAACAACATGAGCAAGGATACATGGTCTTCGTCTGTTTAGGGCCTCCTGGTAGGACAGATGATAATTTTTAGAATAGGTTGCAATCTGTAAGGATCCCATTCGGATTTCTGTTAGGGTTCCATTAGGTCCGTTATGATTCTGTGAAGTCCTCCTGTCAGGATCTGTTCGATCCTTTGCAAGCTCCAACATGCAAGGCCCTCTCCAAAATCTGTGGGATGACACAAAGGACGATTGAAATTGAAAATAAATAAATAGCAAACCATCTCATCATTTGATCCACCTTCTGTGGTTGCATCACTTTTTAAATACCGATTGATTTTCTGTAAATGATTATCTCACCCTTTGGTTCTCTACTCTGTATATGGTGGAGTCATGGTTTTTGCAATTCTGAGGAGCTCTTCCATCTTTTCCTTTTCTGCCGTAGGCCTGTGCACCATTTGAAGCTGTCCTCTTGATGGCTACAGCACAGGAGGAGAGCAGGAAGATGGAGAGGAGTGTGGGAGGAAAGAGTGGAGAAGGGAGAGGAGGTCAGATGAAAGATAAGAGAAAAGTGGGATTCATCCAAGAAGCTTATGAATCACAGTAGCCTGCAAAAGTATTCACCCCCGACCAATAATGCCACAATTAGATGAATTTCGAATTATGTGGAAACAATTTTTCCAAATGAACTTTTTTTATTCATAACTGAAGAGATCAAACTCATCGCTGTTGTAGTTGAATGTTACATGTCAGGAATACCTGTTAAAACACATGTACAAATCAAAATTCACTGGTTGAAAAAGTATTCAGCCCCTTAGGACAGAACTTGGTGGAAGCACTTTTTGCAACAATGACTGCTATGAGTATTTTTGGGAAGGTCTCCAGTAGCCTTGCACAGTAAGATGGTGAAATATTTGTCCATTCTTCATGTGAAAATTTCTCTAGTTCTGACAAGTTTGATGGGGATCGTCGATGGACTGCAATCTTCAAGTCTCACCATAAATGTTCAATTGGGTTCAAGTTAGGAGTTTGACTGGGCCACTCAAGAACATTTATTTTCTTCTTATTCAGCCACTCCGGTGTGGCTTTAGCTTTGTGCTTCGCATCATTGTCCTGCCAAAATGTGAATCTCCTTCCCAGTTTCAGATTCATGGCTGACTCGATCAGATTTTCATCGAGGATTCTCCGGTGGTTTGCACTGTCCATTGTCCCTTCTATCCTGACAAGCTTTCCAGTCCCTGCTGATGAAGAGCAGCCCCATAACATGATGGTGCCACAACAACGCTTGACAGGAGGAATGGTTATGTGCAGTGTTACCGCAGGCACCTGACGTAACGCTTTGAATTTAGACCAAAAAGTTCAATTTTCATCTCGTCTGACCACAAAACGTTTCTCCACATGCCTGTAGTATCATTAATATGATTCTTCCACAAACTCTTTACGAGCTTGTAGATGCGTCTCTTTTAGTAATGGCATATTTCTTGCTGCCTGTCCATAGACACCAGCTTTGTGAAGGGAACAGGATATTGTTGATTGATGAATACTCACCCCCATTTTGGACATTGAGCCTTGCAAATATTTCAAACTCACTATTGGATTTACAGTGACATCCTAAACCAGTTTCCTGATTGCCCAGCCGCTGAGTTTAGATGGGCAACCTGATCTGGGTAGAGACTGGGTCTTATTCTTCTTTGTGTGCAGCCAGTGGCTGCTGGTTGCATCATTGGTTGAGAGCATGGCTATGCCACTGATGCAATGCCCCTATTACCAGTACACTGGTACTCATTTCGCTGACCTCAGAAGGACGATAGGCTGAGTGAATCCCACCTGGTGTTACTTCAATGTCTGACAGAGGCTCAAATTCAGAACCCTAAGATCCCAAGCCAGCCACTCCAACCGCTAAGTCATCACCAAGCTTAGAGTCTGGGTGGTTTTATACGTCTCCACTTCTTAGTGATGGATTTCACCATACTCAAAGGCAGAATGAGTGTCTGAAATCTTCCAATAACCCGCTCCTGCACGGTGCTTCTCCGTCACTTTATGTCTGACTTATTTGGAAAGCTCCTTGGTCTTCATGTTTGCCTTGTTGGATGAACAAGTGAGTTTTGACTTTGACAAAAAAGTTTGTAAAGACTCCATCTCTCTCTCTCTCTCTCTCTCTCTCTCTCTCTCTTTCTCTTTCTCTTTCTCTTTCTCTTTCTCTTTCTCTCTTTCTCTTTCTCTTTCTCTTTCTCTTTCTCTTTCTCTTTCTCTTTCTCTTTCTCTTTCTCTTTCTCTTTCTCTTTCTCTTTCTCTTTCTCTTTCTCTTTCTCTTTCTCTTTCTCTTTCTCTTTCTCTTTCTCTTTCTCTTTCTCTTTCTCTTTCTCTTTCTCTTTCTCTTTCTCTTTCTCTTTCTCTTTCTCTTTCTCTTTCTCTTTCTCTTTCTCTCTCTCGCAAAGTCTCCCAGCGCCCCCAGTAGAGGTTTATATCGGGGTTACACACACAATTCCTTCACCATAATCCCCAATCAATTATTACCACGCACCAGCCCCTGTATGGTGCACCTTCAAACAAGATGATTTTTAAGCTGACATTTCCTAACTTACAACATCGAGATTGGCTAACTATTCGTATAAGTACCATGCTATTCTCTACATTTCTATCTGTTGTTTGGGAATGTCGAACCCCCCTCCCCCAACACAAACGTAACATTATGTTTGATCTGAAAGCATCATGAAATAAGCTCAGGTGGCATAAAAATGTGAAAACTTTGGAGGGGGGGGATGAATATTTTTTGCAGGCCAGGTTAAACAAGAAGGCCATAAACCTACTATTCATTTGCAATCGGTCACTGACTTTGACACCAATATAAATTTTTATTACGCACTCGAGACATCAAATAGCGAGATATATCGAACAAACAGTTTCAAATGGAGCACCTCGCCATTAGAGCATTTAAAATGCATCAGATATGGCAATAAATGTGAATTGTTGCTCTCAGCTTGCCGGCTCAATGACAGAAGACGCCATTTTTATTTCTGCCTCGTTCATCCCTACCCTGTTTAGAATCCCATGCGAGTACGGGCCACTTGCTATTATCGGAATAATGATGGAAGACTTCAGGTAATGAGGCACATGTCTGACCTTGGTTCTCTCTTAGTTCAGATCCAGTCACGAAATGCTACACCAACTTAAAAGTCTACAATACAGACAGAACAAGACAGAGAGAGACGAAGAGAGAGTGGGACAGAGAGCCTCACTGGCGTTCATAGATTACGGGAGATCTGAGAACCAATGTGGACTCACTCATTCACTCACCGACACACTGCAGCTAACCTGTACATACTCTAAGTTCAGGGTTTCAGTGGGGCATCCCATTTAAATCTGACATCCTTCAGTGAAAGAGAGATCAGGGGTTTTCTGCATGTGGACCTGTGAAGGTTTAATGACTCAACGATCCCGATGCCATGATGGCTCAATTTTAACCCGCTGTGGGCTGGTCCGTGGAGGATATTCAGCTTGTCGTCTTATATCTATCTACACTTTGAGGTATTCTTTTTTGCTGAACTCCCTCAGATATTCATTGGACCTGTCCGTTGGACATTGCCCTTCTCCTGTTACGTGGGAGACGATATCATCGCTGATCATTGTATTAATTTGGTGGCGCTATTTTGGTGATTCACGCGCCATCTCGAGAAGGTTATCGGTGTGTTGACCGGTGCTTACTTTCAGAGCTCATCGTCCCTCAAATCCCTCCTGCGTTTCAACCAAATCGTCCTTTTCAGCTTGGAGTCCCCATCTTAGTAATCTGTGCTACGGCTGTAATGGTTGAAACGGGTTCTTTGTGCTTTGGTGATTTAGGAAATCACCTTCTGAGGACTTGTTGAACGTGACTGTGTCGGCTTCACTACCGTATTTGTGCGCACCCTCCGGACTTGGACCAGAGCAAGTGGGTTCACAGCCGACCTTTCGCCCTATTATGACCTGCTGTGGTTAATGTGCAAACTCTGTGATTCGGCTGAGTTGGCACGTCGAGAGTAGTGAGTTAACTTATAGTTGGCTGATCGTATAACATTTATACTCCTTAGCCCATGCTGGTGAAGCGAAAATTGGGGGGGGGGGGGAGGTTAAGCAATCGGTCGCGTACATATGTACGTGTCTGCATTTTGCTCAGGATATACATCGGAAACCGTTCAAAGGAGGAAATTGAAACTTTACGATACGTTTCATGAATGACCATTTGTTATCACTCATATTGAGCAGACATCGAAAACTTCCGGTTCCGGTTTTGGAGCAGCAAGAGGTCTCCTTCGGGGTTCCCTGCTGACGTTCTCAAAGCTAAGTTTCCGGTTGTTATTTGTCCCGTTTTAACTGTTTAATTTTCTCACCTACATGTTACTGTGTGTTGCTAGTTCGGTTTTGTTTCAAAAATCGTGCTATTTGTGAGTATTTTTGTCCACGTTCTTACCTGTGCTTGAGGCCTAGGCCTAGACTTGAGGCCTACCGGTTCCACTCGGTGTTCGATCGTTTTTTTTTTTTTGTTTGTTTTTTCTCCCCATTACCTTCAATTTCTATCCTCCCCATTACCTTCAATTTTGATCCTCCCCACTTTCCAAACATCCCCCATTCTCCCAACTAATCTCTTTCTTATCTCAAAAAAAAAAAAAAAAAAAAAAAAAAAAAAAAATACCCTACAACAACAACAACAACAACAACACGCTCACCTTCTCCCGATTTTGCTTCTTCTTCTTCCTCTTAACCTCCTCCTCGTCTTCTTTCTCGATTTTTTTTTACACTTCCATGACCTAATCTGTTGAACTCTCTCATACATTATTTTTAACAACAAAAACGATCTTATAATGCTTCATCTTCCTCTCTCACACATGTGGTACTCTTTACTGTTTCACAATGCACTACTCTTCTGCTATTTTAACAGACTGCTCTCATTTCGACCTCTCCTTCATTCCTTGCCTAAAAATCCAACGATTACAGCGCTTCTTCTCTCCATTCTCTGAATTCGCCTTCATTGCATCCATCAAGAATTGTGTTAAATCGCATCTCTGACCTAAAACTTTTAAAAACCACAGTTTGCCATGGATGCTCGCTTTCCATCAACCATTCTTTTTTCCAACTTCAGTGCCAACTCACCCCCTCACCCCTCACTCTCACTCTCAAAGCAACCATCCCACTCTTCTCCCTCCAAGCCTCCCTCTCACCTCTCTCAAAAATTCCCCCTCACCTTTCTCCCACCTTTCATCCCCCTCACTCTTCCTTCTCAAAGTTGCCCCCCCTCTCATCCACCAACCTGCCTCCCTCCACTGCCCTCTCACCTCCATCTCTTCACTTCACCTCCTCAAATCCTCAACTGCCTTCTTCCTTGTCTCTTGTCCCCCCTCTCCCCCAGCACCACAGAACCTTTTCTCCTCCTCATTCGGCCCCCTCCCCTCGTTATTCTGCAATACCCCACCCTCCTTCAGCAACCCTCCTGTCCTGCCCCCCCCGACCCTTGACCTGCCCTCACCCTCCCCCTCCACCTCCTGCACCCAAAGCCTCCTCCCCTTCCTCTTCATTAAAAGTGTGGACCTCAAATATCCGGGGCCTTCGCTCAAACCTTTCAGATCTTTCCATACAGGTTGCCACTGACAAACCAGACATTATCTGCCTAACAGAAACTTTCCTCTCCCAAGACGTGTCTGACTCCCAAGTATCTCTCCCTGGCTACTCCCTCTTACGGTATGACAGACCTGAGCCTCGTCCTGGTGGAGGTGTTGCTCTCTTCATCAAAGACTCTATTCCTCACTCTCCATGCACTGCTCTCACTCCCCCACACCCCCAGGAATACCTCTGGCTTCGGCTTCCCCTCCACTCCCACCTCATGTTTATATGTGTACTGTACCGTCCACCGAACAGTGATGACTCCATCTACACCTCACTATCCGAAAACATGGACCATCTTCTATCTTCTCATCCAAACTCTCTCTTCCTCTTATGTGGTGACTTCAATTGTCATCACGCCAGTTGGCTTGGTGTGGGTACCTCTCTCACCTGCCATGGCACCTCAGCAAAAGCTTTCTGCGACTCATTGGGACTGACTCAATCGGTCAACTTCCCGACCCGGATCTCAACCAATGGTACTCCATCTCTTCTGGATCTGGTTTTGACAAATTTCCCTGACAATATCTGCTGCTCTTCCTTCGCTCCAATTGGTTCTTCTGACCACGTCCTTGTCAAAGTGGACATCTCTCTGGCTGTTATCAGAGAACCACCTCACCGCCGTCGAGTCTGGCATTTCACTCAAGCCGACTGGCAGGGTCTCCGAGCAGCCATCAAACTTACAGACTGGTCTCCCATCACTACTTTCTCAAACATCAACTCATACTGGGAATTCTTTCAAAGAAACTTGCTCTCCCTCATGCACAGATTTATCCCTTCTCGTGTTCAGTTGTCTTACCCTTCCTCCCGCCCTTGGTTTACTGAAGCTTGTGGCGAGGCAGTTGTCCTGAAACAACTTGCCTTTGCCTCATGGAAAGCAAACCCAACTGAGGGCAATCTCAGTTCTTTCCACAAAGCTCGGAACAAGTGTGTATCTACCCTCAGGAGAGCCAGAAAACAACATCTTTCTCATCTCAAGTCTGAACTCTCAAACCTCTCTCCCTCCTCAAAATCCTGGTGGTGTTTAATCAAATCTGTTTCTGGTGTATGTTCCCCCTCCATCCCCTCCCTTACCTCAAATGGCCGCACTGCTGATTCCACACGTGATAAAGCTGAATGTCTAAACTCGGTGTTTGCAGCTAAATCTTGTGTCCTAAACCCATCACTATCTCTACCCACTTTACCCAGTCGCACCCAACTGTCCCTGGACTCTGTATCCTTTTCTCCTGACAAGGTGGAGAGCTTGCTTTCAAACCTCGAGTCAGATTCTGCAACCGGTCCAGACGGCATCAGCCCACGTGTCCTCAAAGCCTGCTCTTCTGCTCTTGCTCACCCTCTCTCTGTTCTATTCACCCTCTCATTTGCCCAAGGTCATCTGCCATCTGCTTGGAAATCTGCTAACATCACTGCCCTGCATAAAAAGGTGCAAAAACAGATCCCTATAACTACAGACCAATCAGCCTTCTCCCAATCATCAGCAAGGTGATGGAATCCATCATCGCTTCAGATATGAAATCCTTCCTCTTCTCCAATGGCTTGATTTCCAATCATCAATTTGGTTTCAGACCAGGTCACTCTACCCTGGATATGCTGCTTCTGCTCTCCCATCAATGGATGGAGGTCCTCAATGCCAGACAGGAAATCCGAGCCGTATCCCTGGACATATCACGTGCTTTTTGACACAGTCTGGCACCCTGCCCTACTCACCAAACTCTCTTCCCATGGTATTCAAGGCCATCTCCACTCATGGCTCGCAGACTTCCTCTCCTGTCGCAGTCAACGTGTGGCCCTAAATGGAGTTCTTTCATCCCCTCTTCCTGTGCAGGCTGGAGTTCCTCAAGGTGGCGTTCTGGGCCCTGTTCTTTTTCTGGTTTTTATCAATGATCTCTCGGACTCTCTGGAAAATCCTCTATTTCTCTTTGCCGACGACTCCACCCTCTGCCGTACCATCTGTCATCCCTCAGACCGGCAAGCAGCAGCTTCTTCGCTCACTGCAGATCTGGATAAAATCACAAACTGGTCCAACACGTGGAACATGTCTTTCAATCCAGACAAATCTCACACTCTCACTATGTCTCTTCGAAAGGACCGTTTACAAAACCCCCCCATCCACTTTCTCAACAATCCTTTGGAAGAAGTCTTTTCTTTCAAGCTTCTAGGTCTCACTATCTGCCATGACCTTTCCTGGGAAAGTCACATTTCCAACCTCGCCTCAAAGCCAGTCGCCGACTGGGAATCCTCCGTCGTGCTAAGTCCTTCCTCGGCCCTCTTGAGCTCCTGACCACTTACAAAGCTTTTGTCCGTAGCCTGATGGAGTACTGCTCTCCCCTCTGGGCTGGTGCTCCTGCCTCCCACCTTTCTCGGCTTAACGCTGTAGAAACCAGGGCATTTAAGATCATCGGCATCTCCCGCAATGAAGCTGAGTCTTTGGGCCTCTCACTCAATCACCGCAGGTTGGTCGGTGGTCTTTCTGTCTTCTACCGACTCCTCTCCAGCCTTGCCCCCCTGCTCTCTCTGCGATTTGTCCCCACCACATTTCCACAGGGCGCTCAAGGTCCGCCAACAACCCCCTTCTGGTAAAACTACCAAAATCACGAATCACTGCTCATCTTCACTCTTTCATTCCTCTTTTTTCCCGCCTTTGGAATAAACTTCCTCACTCTATTCTTTCCCATTCTTCCCTCCAGGCTTTCAAAACAGCTGTTCACCACCACCTCTTATCTTCCCCCATCCAAATCCTCGATCTTTTCTACCCCCGATAATCCACCCAAGCCCACTTCCTTCATTCTCCTGCTTTCCTTCCTGAAAGTCCCTGAAATGTCCATCTTCTCTTCGCCATGTTCCCCGTCCCATCCCCATCCCTCTCCCTTCCACAGTTCACCTAATGTGACTGTTCCCCACTGTTTTGTCCCTTCCACTCCCGCCCCTCTTGTCTCATGCCTCCTTGCTGTGAGTTGTGTGTTTGCTCTCATACGAGCCTTGACCAAGGTATACAAAAAAAAAAAAAAAAAAAACTGTTCGAAATTCGTATCATTGTAATCGCTTCAGTGACTGCTGATAGCCAGTGAGTTGGTGTCAAAGCCACCCAATGCTCGCCTGTTTATGCATTTATCGTTTTTAAAAGACTCGTCTAATAATATTTTTTATAAAGCATTGCAGTGAAGTCTGATCCAAATAATTTCAAAGCAATATATGTATTTGTATATTGTAATCAGTAAAAAATAGTGTGGTAGATAAAAACATTAGAAAGGAAATAACTTGCACCAAAAACTTTAACATTTTCACGCTCACGCTCACGCCGGGGGTATCGCTATAGCTCTCTGTTCTTCGAACAGGCGAGCTAAAAAGTAATATGTAGTGTTTTGACTTCACAAATATTGAGTCTCTGAAAAAGGTGCACCAACAAAATTTATTTCATTTGCACTTCATTGCATCCCTATTAATTATAGTTATATTAAGTACACATATTAAATGAATGGCAAGCATCTAGTATAAACAGGCGAGCATTGGGTGGCTTTGACACCACCTTAGGTTGAAATAAAAAAATTTTTTTAAATCATTTGTTAATTTCAACTTCACTACACCAATAGTACCATGCCAAATACCAGTATCCAGGTACACATATTAATGAATGGCAAGCTTCTAAATAACTTGCACCAAAAACTTTAACATTGATGTGCTACAAAAAAGTTAAGTTCAAAACAGGTCAAAAATTTAAAACATTTGGAATTATTTTTTTAATTTCAACTTCACTACATCAATAATATACCCCAAAGGAACCTCCATGCCAACTATCAGCATCCTCGTACACATATTAAATTAATGGCAAGCTTCTAAATAACTTGCACCAAAAACTTTAACATTTTCACGCTCACGCTCACGCCGGGGGTATCGCTGTAGCTCTCTGTTCTTCGAACAGGCGAGTTCAAAAGCGAAGAAGGAGAACCCGACAAACTTAATAATTTTATTAGCATAATAATATAATATATAATATATAATAATAATAAATAAAAATAATTTTCATCAACCAATTATTATTATTCAAACCTTTTTTTTGGCATTTTTGGCAAACACCTATCCAATTGACACACCATTTTCAGGGTAGGAGCGACCCCCGCCCCCTCCCAGCCCCATGGAGAATATCTTAATTACGATTGTGACGTTATCGGTCACGTGGTATGGCAGCCATCTTGGATTAAACACAAACAATTGCAGCATTATATTTCTGAAATCGCTGATGGGAAAAATTTGAAACTTGGCACGTCTCATCCTACTCCCAATGGGGAATACAGGATTGCCAGGATGACGTTATCAGTGAAGTGGTGGACCAGCCACCAATGTTTTAATCAAAATCCTAGTTTACCATTGAGATTCAGTGTGTTATGCCCAGGCTCTAACATTAAAAAAAATTGAGCTTTTGTCATCAAATCTGCAACAAGCCTTTATTATGAGATTGTGGAGAATGGAGATTAATAAAAATGTACAATCTTTTTTAAATTATCGTTTTCGTCAAGTTTAGTTAGAGTACAAAGCGGATGTGGACGGGCTGGGCATTGTCGGATGCTTTCTTGTTTCATTTGAAATTCTTCAGCAAATCATTTATTGATACATTTGATTCATGTGATTGTGCTTATAGGAGACAATAATAAGGATTATTAAATAGTTCATGGAATGTTACCCTTCTGTTTCCTGTCATTTGTTGCTTTCACCCTCAAAACAACACCAAGGACGCATCAGTGTCTTTTCTTTTCTGTCATGACGCCCTGCGGGTGATCTCTGAACAAGCTACGGTGCCCTGTTTTAAGACCTCTATTTTATTAATCAATCCATTAATGGTTACCTCCAGTGTGACCACTCCTCATTTTCATCAATGCCGAGGTGAGCCAATGAAAAAATCCAAGAATTCACAAGGTTTCGGAAAAGCGATGATAATAGAAAACCTATACGTCAAGAAAACCTATAGAAAACCAAGACGCCAAGGTGAACAACGAATAGCCAAGATCTTGTGAAAAAAGCCAAGGAGTGGTCACACTGGTTACTTCATTTGAGAAAATGAGGTCAGGTTGGGTCAAGGGTTATCAACATCTCTTCTTTAGATGGCTGTAAGCAACACAGATATATAAACTATAAGGGCACTTGGTGGAACACACACCTGCACCACATAATGCCTGATCCACGACAACATATCGGGCCCTATACATTTTTAAAATATCATACTAAACAGTACTATATCGTTTTTGGCCTGATATCTCAATGGTGAAGAATCACTTTAAAAATCAAATAATTCTCATATCCAAATCCGGATTGGGATCTTCACCAAAATCGAATCAATTTGTCCTTGCGGCACACCAAACCTGTCCACCAAGTTTCGTCCGAATCCATCCACAAGCTTTTGAGATATCGTGCTATATATCGGTTTCGCCCAATCTCTCAATGGTGAAGAATCACTTCAAAAAATTCTAGTCGGCGAATCCCGATCCGGATCTTCACCAAAATCTAATCAGTTCGTCCTTGTCACACACCGAACCAGTTCATAAAATTTCATCCGGATCCGTCCACAACTTTTTGAGATATCCTGTACACAAAGAAACAGACAAACAAACAAACAGAAAAAGACAGAAAGGGGTGAAAACATAACCATCACCTTCAATGGCAGAGGTAATAATGTTTTTTTTTTAAGCTTTGCTTTAGCATGCCAGGTGTAATATACTGTGGGTGAGTGTAAGTACTTAAGTCCAAACCTTGGGCTGACAACGGAGGTTTGGTGAGAGTTTAAAGGTTGCAACATAACCTCGATCATCTGCGACAGCGATCACAGGCTCAGAGAGACTGAAAACCAGGCGGGTAAGTTTGCTCTTCTTATGTATGGCCACGAATTGCTGGCACAAGGCCTCATACTTGTTTACTGCCAAGTCGAACACGAGTACCTGAAAAAAAAGGTGATACATTTGAGGCAAATTGCACGAGTATGATCAGCATTGCTGGCATTTGTTTGACCTGCAGAATATTCTTCTTCATCATTGACCTCTGTTTAAATTTATTCAGAAGTTGAACAAGTGACACGAAAGGAGGAAAAGAAAGCCCCAGGAAATGCTCAGAGTTAGAGAGATATCCATTGGATGTTAAGGTAAGGTCCTCCAAATGAAAATCCTGTGTGTTATTTACAATGCCCTCATAATTTCTATCAACGGATCGTGTACAAACCTTTCCATTGCTGGTGGCAGCTGCAAACACAGTGGAGGAATAAGGAGCCCAAACAACATCGACAATGGGGACCCACAGGTTAAATACATACAGCGGGATCCTGCCAGGGATTTGAAGAAAACACAAAAGGTAAAATTACACATTTCAGGATGTTTGGTCGAACTACAAATTTAACATAAACATGTCAGACTCATCAAGGCTGCAGATTATGCCATGGACCCGCCGTTCAGAAAGCTTCTGGCCTGAAATGGTCGAAACCTCGATCATGGCCGGTGCCCACCTGATCCAAGAACAAAATCAAACATGACCTATTGTCCATAAATATGTGTTGTGTGCTAATTAAATGATATTTCATGTTCAGTTAACATGTTGTTTTTCAGTGAAACATGTTGGTGCCTGGAGGTATGATCCCAGATCTTGATGCTGTAGTCGGCACTGCAGGAAATGAACACATTCGGATGGAAGTAGTTCCAGCGCACTACTTCCACGGCCATGTTGTGAGCGGAAAACGATTCCATGTACCGTGTACTGTACATTGTCGAACACTGCACACCCAGTGGCAAGATGAGAACACATTATACATGTAGCAAACACACTTGCATCTGAGCTATCTAGTCAAACAATAACCCTAACACAAGGCTCCGTCGGTCATGATTTTTTTTTGATATCGATATACCAGTGGAATAGTATATGTTTCGATATCTATATATTGTTGTGGGGCCGGGACGTCGGTCACGAGCACCACTGCCAGAGGGAGCCGCAAGTCGGCTCGACCGATCGCCCGGAATGTATAGGTCGTACTTCTCCAGGAAAGTCCAAACAAGTACGGGTCCCTTTCAGACCGAACTCGCCAACAGATAGACCCGCGTGGAATAGGGTGAATAGCCAAATTTCTATATACCTAAGTATCCACGCGGGAAATCTACCGGGGAAATTCACCCTCAGCCGACTTTGTCCGAATCGAGTCGCTATCGCCGACTCGGATCCGGCGTAACCGAGCAGAATAACCAAAGTCGGGCCGGACCAAATGAACAAGTTACCAACACTAATCCACAAACACGCGTCATGTCGAGCCAATAAAAGAAACACAAAACGATCTGATACATTCAACAATGGGGGTATTTATTAACAATAATGGGGGGGGGGGAGGTTAGGGGAGCACGTAAGAGGCAGAGCTAAACCGACTACAAGAAATGCAATGCAATTTATACAGCACACAGCACTTTTACAGTTGCACTACTTAAAGACTGGCGCCCACACACAGACACGCACACACAGACAGAAGTGGACCAAAATGGTCTTTAATGGGAGCTCTAACCCGGAGGATAGTCGGGCTGAGATCAGTGGTAGGCAGGCTACCTTGCCACGAGCGCGTGGCTGGGCATCCCCTTCTCCCCGGAGCTCCAGTCACCGTCCGACGGACCAGCGCAGCTGAACCCAACTAAGGTGAATCGTGGTCGTCGCCCCAGCTCGACCATTTGGAGGAGGCAGTGGATGAGGGCGAGGGCCAGGGCTGACGGCGACTTTGACAGTGAAGAAATCTCTCCTCCTTTTCTCTGGCTCCATCCTAGCTCACTGGCTCGCTCTGTCCTCTTCTCACTCCTTTTATATCCTCCGGCATGCTCCCCTCCCCCTCCTCAGCACGCGGAGGGAGGAAGCGTTGTTCTTTTCCGAGGAGGGTTGTTCTTGCAGAGAATGGTTGTTCTTGGTGGAGGAGGGCTGTTCTTGCGGAGAATGGTTGTTCTTGGTGGAGGAGGGCTGTTCTTGCGGAGAATGGTTGTTCTTGGTGGAGAATGGTAAAACCACTAACTATTAAAATAAATCACAGCGCATTTTCATTGATTTACCCTTTAGAGAAGGGACAGGACCCTATCTATAAAGCACGTACTTAATGAGATAACTGAGCTTTCGGAACCTGAATGTTGTGTGCGATAGATTTCCAATTCGTAACAATATGTCCAAATGTTTTCCTTTAATCCAATATGACTGCCATATCATGTAGCCTATGACATCAGAGTTATCAATAAAACATTCTCCATGTTGAGTCCCTCCTATGTTTGAAGTTTCGCATTGATTGTACAGGCGGTTTCAGAGAAAAACATTTTAAAGGTGAAAAAATATATATATATATATATATATATATATATATATATATATATATATATATATATATATATATATATATATACAGTTATACACGGACAGACACACCCACAAAGACACAACAGTGTTCGTTGAGTGATCCACTGACACATCTGCAAGAACTTTAATATCTCAGTCCCAGAAAAGTCTGGGAAACATGAACCAAAAGCGATAATTGAGAACAAGGAAGTAATGCGCACATGCCTGATGGTCATGTAACCTGATGATCCCAGAGCATGAACGTAGAAAACAAAGCATTGTGACCGGATGTAGTACTTGGATATAAAAAAGAAAAAACGACATTGCTAATTGAGGTCGCAGTTCCCAGCGATTTTGGCCTCAACAATGGAGAAATCAAAAAAAAATGACTGGATACCAAGATCCACAAAAATGAAGTGAAAATATCATGGAAGTTGAAGAGATCCAAAATTATACCAGTGATTATTGGAGCAACGGGAATGATGAAGAAGAACCTTACAGATATCTTAAAAACCACCCTTCGGAATATTGCAACAAAGGAACTGCAGTTGGAAGCTGTCCGGGGCTCGGTGACAATCCTGAAAAAAGCCCTCAGAACAAAACTTGGAGAACAAAGCAGCTTCACAGCTTCGTCCATGATTCGTGATCCCCCCCCTCCCCTCTTACCGAAATGGAGGTGGATACTTCGAGACCTGGGAGGACTCCATTTCACCTTCTGAAACCCACATATGGAGATAGCAACCAACAACACACACCAATAATCTCACATCCTCTTCCGGGGCTGACACTCATGTATGAATTTAGCAAACGCCAAGAATCGGGTCATTCTGACAGAAGAGTGTGTGGTCAATCGCGAGAGAAATCATCACTTCATGAAGACCCATCACAAACTGCTTTGGCAGGTGAACATGACATCATCTTTCCCCTTTCAATCACACATTCAACGAGCCCAGTGACATTCCAGATTGATGAGGCGTACCTTGTGGATCGTGCCCTCCTCCGTGCCGACCAGAAAGATATCATCCATTTCTCGATGCAAGTCGATGGTCGTACCACGACCTGGTACTAGAGTGAGTGGGAGATATGGGGATGGGTGGGGAGGGGGGTGGACACACTCAATGCAAGTAAATCATGTGGTGATGATGTTGTAGGCATTCAAATTTTGGTTTGCAATACTATTGGAGATGGACAATCCTTGTCTCTCGTGGCAAATACAAGTCACTAAGCATTTCATTCCTCATATGACCAAATATTTTAAAATTCTGAGCTTTGTATTGACACATCCAATCAATATTGGTATTGTTTGTGAGGTCATCCAATGACACAGTGCAGAGATACTTTGATAAAAAACATGAACTCTTGCCTCCTTTTTCATTGTAAGGAATCGCCTCAAGTTTGAGGACAATTTCAAAGGATTCGTGACGTCACCAAATTCTCTATGGAACGAGTGGTCCAGCCGAAAAACAAAGATGATTAAAAGAAGGTTGATGCGGACGTGCATACAATTGGGTGCACATTAGATGAAAAGCACAGAGTTGGAAAGAAGGAGAGAATTAAGGATTATTTCTGGTTCAAATGGATAAGGGCAAGATCGCCGATTCAAGGTTACGCAGGAGGTGCTATTTGCACAGCAAATGTGTGGTGGTTGTAACAAAGAGAACTCCAGAACAACTCTCCACCTTGTTTGTGAGTCTCATTGAGCCATGTTTGGCATGAAGGAACAACTCAGTTGGCCTATTCCAAGTGTAATGGGACTGTTGAATGACCAGAAAAGCTGCAGGTCATGTGTTCGAGCCTACGTTACATGCAGGCCCAGCTAGGCTTTCACAACTCATTTGATCATTCCACAGCTCTTCCAAAGCTCCTTGACTCCACTGCTGCACTTAAAAAGATCATTATTCAACTTGGATCCACTAGAGTCCCAATACCAGGAAAAGTGACACCACTCATGTGAGGCCTCTTTCACTGTCTGGACCTGAATGTCTTGGTCATTCTCTGACAAGTTTAAGGCCCAAATAGTTTCTCACACCAATTATTTTGTTGTTGAGGTCCTCCCTCCAAGAGAACCACCCTCTCCAGGTCTCTTCCTCCATTATAGTTTGATATGATGTGGACCCAAGTGGACTCATCCAAGTGACCAAGTCATGGTGGGTGTATCTGAGTCATCATTTCAGGAAAGAATGTTTAAATTATAATTCCCCATCACAAATGCCCCTAAACAATGTTTATCAGACTTTATTTTCATCAATTAACAAAAATCACCAAAATTATAAATCACTAAACAATACCAAATAATCGGACTATAAATAAATAAATAAATATACCTCCAGGGCTAAATTGAAGAGGAAAATCCCAATTTTCGGAAAGTACTACACATTGCAAGGTTCCACCACTCAACCATTGAGATTTGAGACATGTTTAATTGCAAAATTCCATGACTCGACTCGACGGTACTCGACAGTTGAGACCTGAGACCAGATGTGATTGTAAAATTCCACGACTCGATTCGGTACTCGACTGTTGAGACTCGAGTCCAGGTTTGATTGAAACCGGCACATTTTGAGAGTATTTTTTCCATGTCCCATACTTATTGTACTGATCCAGTGATTTATTAAATAATAATAGTGTAAAACAATATGTCGACTCGGTTTTATTTCACCCCAAACTTACTTACCATTTAAGTATTGTGGATCGAGTCCCACAGCAGAACCATCAAGTGTGAGCTCCATCACCTGAACAGGTAGACACTGTGCATCCTGCGAGTATGACACATGTTCACATGATAGGATCAAATCATATGATTATATTACAAGTAATAAAAACATTTTCAACAAGAAAAAGGAGCAATCAGAGATTGCAGACCCTCACCAGGACTTGTTTTGTGCGGTGCTTGTGTAGTTATGTGTGGTGTATTTCGTGTGGTGTTTGTGTACTGATGCATTTGAGCCTGGAGAGTAACTGCTGAAATCTATCCGTCTGGGTTCTTCCCGAAATCTTTGTTCTTTGTTCCTTTCACACTTCTTTCTAATTATTTTTTTTTCACAATTCTCTTTATTCACTCCAATTCTTGCTTTTTCTTCTTTTTCATTTCTTTTACTCTATTCCTCTCATTTGTTTTCTATTTCTCCAGGGAGAAGTGAAATCTTGCAGAAAAATTTTCTGTGAGGCTCACTTGGCTGTGCCTTGATGGGTTTGAGGGTAGGGCTGTAGGGGAGTAGCGGCTGAAACCCGAATCCTATCCAGGTTCCTCCTGATGACTCCATCTTTGCTCTTTACTTCTTTGGGTTCTTTCTTGGTGAAATTTAAAACATGTATTCCCCATCACTACTCGATGACAATTGTGAAGTTTCACGTCAATTGATTAAGCGGTTCCAGAGAAAATATTATTTAATATTTTTCTTAAATCCAATATGGCTGCCAAACCATATGACATCAATTATTCCTCAAGAACCTTGTGCATGCGTGCCTTGGGGAACATTTGTGTAAAGTTTCCCCTCAATCTGTGCAGTCGTTCTGGAGAAGAAGATTTTCATAGGTTTTAGGGTAAATCCAATATGGCTGCCAAACCAGGTAACCGATGATGTCATACTTTATGTGAACCTTTTGTTCCGCAAGGATAGGCGGTCATACTTGTAATGTTTCATCTGGATCTGTTCAGCGACTTCAGAAAAGATATTTGAAGGTTTTTTTATTTTAAAACAATGTAGCTGCCGAATCATGAATTTTTTTTTTCTGTGGACCATTTTATCCCAAGATGACCCTCAAAAATTTTCATACTCATCAGACGTAGCGTTCTTCATATGCAATTATGATGTCATAATGAAGACATCTGTGACGTCATAAAAATCACACTTTTTCCCCGTGAGGAGTACTTGCCATGTTTAAATTTTTAACATGGTGCAGTTTCAGAGATTGAGGTCCAAAGTTTTTCCGTTTTCCAACATGGCTGCGACACCATGTGACCTGTGACATAATTATCAATAAAACAACCGAAAGGAGTGGTCGCTCCTCCAGTGAAAATTTCGTCTCAATCCAAAAAGCGGTTGCGGAGAAAAACACTAAAGTTCTGTGCGGAGAAACAAACAAACAGAGACAGACAGACAGACAAACGGACCCAAATGCAATACCCTCTCCTCCTGTGAGGGTAAAAATGCAAAAGGATGTAGGGATGTTCCCTCAAAAAGTTTGTAAATAAGGTTGGGGTGGTCATAATAAATAATCATGTGAAACCATCCCGACATCTTTCTTTGAATAATGGTTGTCAGGAGAAACTACATTACCTGTGTGTGTATAATATATAGAACCAAAAATTAAAATCTACCTTCCATAAAACACAGCATGTGTTTGTGTATTTGTCTGTCCCCCTTCATAAGGACGATTTAAGTTGGGTTTTAAAGGCCAATCTTTAACACGACTGTGCGTTCACTTCAGTCTCTTTTACAGAATTAACAAAAAAAAAAAAAAAAAAAGGTTTTTCGGAAAAGAGTAATTACGTCTCTTCTATTGGAAATGGAGACGGTGACTTGCAACCGGGCCTCAAAGGCTGTGTACAGGAATGTTTAACAAAAGAAAAACCAATAATTACAAGGCACAGGGAGGAGAAAGAGTAAAACGAGTATTCATTGACATCCATAGGATGTCCAATAAATAATGAAGATGTAAGCACACCTGATGCAAGGCCGAGGCTTCAGACTTTGGCACGCTAACGAGGCTGTAGCGTCAAAACGAAACTTCCCAGAAGATAAAGAAAATAAGGTCACATTTGTACATGAAGCGTTTAAAAGAACGCTTCTCGTGATGAAACATCATATCTTCCAGTCTGAATATTTCGACTCGGCTTTCACAACTCAAAAATGATGGGTTAGAATAAAATAATTCCAAACCGCCATTTTTGACAGGCTTTTGTACTCGCATTGTAATATAACCACAAATTATTCTGGCAATTCCGTCCAATGAATCATTTACTTTCATTGATTTACTTCCCCGAGTCTTAAACCTCATCAGTCTTAACAGTTATTGAAGATTATGTGGACGTGGAGTTTGGAGGGATGCGGACTTGGAGTTGGGAGGGATGCGGAATTGGAGTTGGGAGGGATGCGGACTAGGAGTTGGGAGAGATGCGGACTGGAAGTTGGGAGGGATGCAGACTGGGAGTTGGGAGGGATGCGGACTGGGAGTTCGGAGGGATGAGGACTGGGCGTTGGGAGGGGTGCGGACTGGGTGTTGGGAGGGGTGCGGACTGGGTGTTGGGAAGGATGCGGACTAGGTGTTGGGAGGGATGCGGACTTGGAGTTGGGAGGGATGCGGACTGGAAGTTGGGAGGGATGCAGACTGGGAGTTGGGAGGGATGCGGACTGGGAGTTCGGAGGGATGCGGACTGGGAGTTGGGAGGGATGCGGACTGGAAGTTGGGAGGGATGCGGACTGGAAGTTGGGAGGGATGCGGACTGGAAGTTGGGAGGGATGCGGACTGGGAGTTGAGAGGGATGCGGACTGGAAGTTGGGAGGGATGCGGACTGGAAGTTGGGAGGGATGCGGACTGGAAGTTGGGAGGGATGCGGACTGGAAGTTGGGAGGGATGCGGACTGGAAGTTGGGAGGGATGCGGACTGGAAGTTGGGAGGGATGCGGACTTGGAGTTGGGAGGGATGCGGACTGGAAGTTGGGAGGGATGCGGACTGGAAGTTGGGAGGGATGCGGACTTGGAGTTGGGAGGGATGCGGACTGGAAGTTGGGAGGGATGCGGACTGGAAGTTGGGAGGGATGCGGACTGGAAGTTGGGAGGGATGCGGACTGGGAGTTGAGAGGGATGCGGACTGGAAGTTGGGAGGGATGCGGACTGGAAGTTGGGAGGGATGCGGACTGGAAGTTGGGAGGGATGCGGACTGGAAGTTGGGAGGGATGCGGACTGGAAGTTGGGAGGGATGCGGACTGGAAGTTGGGAGGGATGGGGAGTGGGAGTTGGGGGGGATGCGGACTGGAAGTTGGGAGGGATGCGGACTGGAAGTTGGGAGGGATGCGGACTTGGAGTTGGGAGGGATGCGGACTGGGAGTTGGGAGGGATGCGGACTGGGAGTTGGGAGGGATGCGGACTTGGAGTTGGGAGGGATGCGGACTGGGATTTGGGAGGGGGATGCGGACTGGAAGTTGACAGGGATGCGGACTGGAAGTTGACAGGGATGCGGACTGGGAGTTGGGAGGGATGCGGACTGGGAGTTGGGAGGGATGCGGACTGCGAGTTGGGAGGGACGTGGACTTGGAGTTGCGAGTTGGGAGGGATGCGGACTGGGAGTTGGGAGGGATGCGGACTGGGAGTTGGGAGGGATGCGGACTTGGAGTTGTGAGTTGGGAGGGATGCGGACTTGGAGTTGTGAGTTGAGAGGGATGCGGACTGAGATGCGGACTGGGAGTTGGGAGGGATGCGGACTCGGAGCCGGGAGGGATGCGGACTCGGAGCCGGGAGGGATGCCGACCCGGAGCCGGGAGGGATGCCGACCCGGAGCCGGGAGGGATGCCGACTGGGTGTTGGGGGGGATGCGGACTTGGAGTTGGGAGGGATGCGGACTTGGAGTTGGGAGGGATGCGGACTGGAAGTTGGGAGGGATGCGGACTGAGAGTTGGGAGGGATGCGGACTGAGAGTTGGGAGGGATGCGGACTGGGTGTTGGGAGGGATGTGGACTGGGTGTTGGGAGGGATGCGGACTCGGAGTTGGGAGGGGGATGTGGACTGGGAGTTGGGAGGGGGATACGGACTCAGAGTTTGGAGGGGATGCGGACTCGGAGTTGGGAGGGGATGCGGACTCGGAGTTGGGAGGGGGATGCGGACTCGGAGTTGGGAGGGGATGCGGACTCGGAGTTGGGAGGGGATGCGGACTCGGAGTTGGGAGGGGGATGCGGACTCGGAGTTGGGAGGGGATGCGGACTCGGAGTTGGGAGGGGGATGCGGACTCGGAGTTGCGAGGGGATGCGGACTCGGAGTTGCGAGGGGATGCAGACTCGGAGTTGGGAGGGGATGCAGACTCGGAGTTGGAAGGGATGCGGACTCGGAGTTGGAAGGGATGCGGACTTGGAGTTGGGAGGGATGCGGACTGGGAGTTGGAAGGGATGCGGACTTGGAGTTGGGAGGGATGCGGACTGGGAGTTGGGAGGGATGCGGACTGAAAGTTGGGAGGGATGCGGACTGGAAGTTGGGAGGAATGCGGACTGGAAGTTGGGAGGGATGCGGACTGGGAGTTGGGAGGGATGCGGACTCGGAGCCGGGAGGGATGCGGACTCGGAGCCGGGAGGGATGCGGACTCGGAGTTGGAACGGGATGCGGGATGTGCACAAGGAGTTGGGAGGGGGGAGAGATGCTGACTTGAAGAATGTGTTTGAGGACTTGAAGTCACATCTTACATTTTGCAGAATTTTCATGGGTCCCTGACATTATGCTGTCAAATGACATTCCTGTCGACCTCCCTAAATATTCCACATTCTATTGGAAACTAATTTCCTCACAACAGCCCAGTGAAACTGGGTTGTCTGAAAGTAGTGTAATATTTGAGTCATATATTATAATTAGGTCCTATATAGAACAATATATGAATATAATTATATTATTATTACAGCAGTGTAGTCGGACAATATAGTACTTTCCTGTAAAGAAAACTAAGTGATGTAAACAAACCTTTTGCATCGTCCACGATACAATTTGACCATCGGAGGAAACGGAGAAGAATTTTAGATTATCATCCATGTTATTTTGCTGCCATTTCACCTGGATGGACAATTCAGGAATGAATGAGAGAATAAACATTGAAGGAATGAAAATATTAAATACGATGATTGGAAGAACGACAATGATGAAACAGAATAGCATTGATGATGTGAGCTCACGTTAAAACCCAAAACACTTATGATTTGTCTCATTTTTATAATGTTCTGTAAATGAATGTACAAGTGAACTTGTGTAATCTTCCATGATCTTTTCTACCCCATTTACTCTTCCCTATCCAAGCTCTCCCACTCACAGGTTACTACGTTCTTTCCCCCTTTCCTCTTATCTTTCGTCATTCATTCAGCCATTCCCTTCAGGCTCGTCACGTCCACCTATCACCCCGTCACATTACCTTCCCTCGGTAACATTACGTTACTTCGGTCACGTTTCCTTCCCCACTCTTCCATGGCCCACACTTTGCATGCAAAAGAAAATTAAATAAATCCCTGCTAAGATCCCAAAATCCACTGCCTGAGTGGCAAGTTCTAAATGCCATCCTGTTGAACATGTGATGAGGAATGTGATGAAAATTGGGTATTCAAAGATGACCAATTTCATCACTCAGGTCATTCAACCCGGAAAGACGTGAAGCGCTTGACAGGCTACGCTTGTTCACGAACCCGGAAACATCCCATTGAGAGGAACCTGTGACCGTGCACTTGAGTGGTCTACCTTGTTACGGAATCATGATGACGTGATGTTAATGACTGAGTGAAAATAATTTGGACACGAATACCTGCCAAACAGGGAGCCTATGGACTCCTCTCTTTGCCACACATTGACGCGTCGGCTTGTCCTGAAGAGACGTCACGACCGGGAATCCATTGTAGCAACCCAGCACGGCTAGGTGAGCGACGGTGGGGTGGATGTCGATGGAAAGGACTGCGCTCTCGATGGGAAACACTGCTTCAGGGTAATATTGATTCTTGAAAGAGTAGAGTATGAGTATCCCCTCCGACTCTCTTTTCCTGTTATCTGAGGAAGAGGGAAGTAAAAAGCAGAATGAACGATTCAATATTATTTTGACCTGAGAGTGTGGGATTGTTGAGGGATGCATCAAAACCTTACATGCACATATGTTCCTTGATATAAGGGTAATTTAGCAATCATTGTCCTCCTGACTCTGAGTTGTTAATTGTGGACAAAACCAGCAAAATGAAAATTGGATTACCATCCCTGACAACCAACAAATTGAGCAACGATTAGGGGATGCTTTTTTGCAGCGGATGTACCCCCAACACAAGTCGGGGGCCAAATATTCCCCATTCTTCCTGCTGCCCGGATTCGTCAAGGCAGCGCGATCACGGTTACAGTGTCGATGGTCCCTTTGGACAGGTCCTTTCCCTCCTGTCTCTGCCTCTTCTCCCTCTCTCTCTCTCTCCATAACTTTGTGAAGGTGGAGATACACCATCCTGGATGTGGGGATCTCTGGGTTGCTCCAGGGAGATCAATCAGCTGTCTCCGTGTCGCGGGTTTGTTCGAGAGAACTATCCAGGCATTTACAACACCAACCATTAAATTGATTGGATCAGTAAAGGAAAGGTCGTGCTAATCTCCTTCACCTTCTGTGGATACAACCTCGGCTCATGGAGAAGTGATGTGATGGAGGGGGAAAGTAATACACCGAATTGTGGGATGATGTACAATTCATGGATAGAACAAGGTGGTGAAAGAACAGGAGGAAAGGAGAGAGAAGGAGAGAGAGAGAAGGAGAGAGAGAGAAGGAGAGAGAGAGAAGGAGAGAGAGAGAAGGAGAGAGAGAGAGAAGGAGAGAGAGAGAGAAGGAGAGAGAGAGAGAGAAGGAGAGAGAGAGAGAGAAGGAGAGAGAGAGAGAGAAGGAGAGAGAGAGAGAGAAGGAGAGAGAGAGAGAAGGAGAGAGAGAGAGAGAAGGAGAGAGAGAGAGAGAAGGAGAGAGAGAGAGAGAAGGAGAGAGAGAGAGAGAGAAG
>NW_028222122.1:60000-71553 GCF_056783735.1 Eptatretus burgeri
ATACACAACGTGTTGAGATATTGTGCTATACAGTACTGCATATCATTTTTGGCCATACCTCTGAATGGTGAAGAATCACTCAAAAATTCCAGTATCCGGATATGGATCCGGATCTTCATCAAAATCCAATCAATTTGTCCCCGTCAAACATCTCACCTGTCCACCAAATGTCGGCAGAATATGTCCATAACCTTTTGAGACCTCCTGCTCACAAATAAACAAACAAGCAGTCATAGACTGGTACTTACAAAATCGTCAACTTGACCTCTGACCTTGTCTAATAAAAGCTGTCTCCAGAGAAGGTAGCGACGCAAACCAGAAGTTTTTACGATGATTCTGTACCAAACCATCAAAAATCGAATGTTTGACCTCACTGCGACCTTGTCCTTTGACCGATTTTGACCAAAATCTAATCAGCGCTAGCCATCACCCTCTTGAATCACGTGGTATAATTCGATATTGGTAGCTTCTTCCGTTCTCGAGTTATCGTGCCTACAAACAAACACACAAACACACAAACAGAGGACGGAAGTCATCAATATACTTACATCAATAAACAGACAAACAGGGCTGAATAAATTACCTCCGTCCATGTTTGGTGGCAGAAGTAAATATTCAACGCAAGGATGTTGTTGAACAGAATATTCAACCCAGGGGAATTTGTTGTTGTAAAAAAAACAAAAAAAAAAAACGACTGTTTTTCCCAAATATTATCTTTGGAAAATCAGTCGGATGTGGTTGATGAGGTTCAATGGTTTTCTCTGAGATTGTTGGAAGATTTACGCTTCTATAATCATCTTCAGTTGTTTGTGTGCTGAGAGAACCCTGACTCGCTACATCCAAAGATTCGTGATCGTCTTGCTGTACTTGCGATGGTACGGCGTCAAGAGCAGAGGTAAGCGGCAGTCCTACCTGGAGCAGTTGTTACGACCTCGCACTCGAAGCTTAAAGCGGGGTTAAGCAATTGGTTCACTCCGTCCGTCTGTCCATCTGTTTATCGACATCAATCTCCAATCAAGGAACAACTTCATTTGAATTGAATTTTATATTTTGATCATTGGAGAACATGTGAAAACCTGGTGTTGGCTTCGTGGTTAGGGTGGTGGCTTGGGATCCTAGGGTCCTGAGTTCAAGCCTAACCCTAACAGCTTGGTTGGCTGCTGAATTAACACCAGGGGGTTGACTCAGCCTGTCATCCTTCCAAGGTCGGCGAAATGAGTACCAGTGTACTGGTCCCGGTGTATGCCCCGGTTAGAATAGGTGTACCATATCCCTGTGTGTCGTAAGAGGTGACCAGGGTTGGCATCAGGAAGGGCATCCGGCCATAAAACATTTCCTCAAGAAAAAGCCAACCCCTGCACAGCAGGGAAAAATGGCTGTAAAAACGGTCATTTTTTTATTTATTGGAGAACATGTGAATCGGAACACAAACCTGCATTTTAGCAGTCCTTTGGTTCTGAATTCGGTTGATTGCACGGAATTTCGTCCCGAATGTGCATGCGCACACAGGATTAAGTTAACTGTTTTCCTGTGTCTACCTGTGTGGCAGTCAAAAAAAATTGAAAATCATTCCAAAAACTGGAGAACACAATTGCCTTGTTGGCACCTCCAGGAACCCCCCAGGTAAGCAGTACTTTGACAAAATATTACGCCATTTTATGGCATCCCAAACAATAAAATTTGCTACTTGCGCTCTCAGGGCGGTGGAGTACCGAGATTCATATGAAAATCACGGCTCGTATGAAATATACAGAGTTGGGAGGGATGCGGACTTGGAGTTGGGAGGGATGCGGACTGGGAGTTGGGAGGGAAGCGGACTGGGAGTTGGGAGGGAAGCGGACTGGGAGTTGGGAGGGATGCGGACTGGGAGATGGGAGGGATGCGGACTTGGAGTTGGAAGGGATGCAGACTGGGAGTTGGGAGGGAGTCGCTTTACCCTTCTCCATGAAAGCATTCATTTTTAAACGATTTCAACATTCAGGATTCATTGTGCAGTTCCTTCATTAATTAATCAACCATCGTATCTGTATGCACTCCATCATTCTCCTTGCACCACTGAATTTGTCTCCAAGTGCTCTGAGACATCTTGCGGAGCATTTGTCGAGTAATCTGTGCGAAAGAGGCCACAAGTCAGCACGCAATTCTTCAATCGTCCTATCCCAGTTTGTCGACACGTTCTCCTTGATGAAGCCCCACAAAGCGATGTATGGAGTCGTTAGATCCGCATACCATAGTGGGAGAGAGAGAGAGAGAGAGAGAGAGCAGAAGGAAAGGGAGAGAGGTACGAGGAAAAGGAAGGAGGTAATTTAGCAGGGGTAACGTGACTTTCAGGCCACCCTGTGGATTGTGCATGGAAACGCAAAGCAAGAGTTGAAAAGACCCTTCGCGTGTCCTTTTTCTCAAGTCAGGTGTTATTTGAACTCTCTAGTTTCCTGCTATGAATCATCCGCCAGTGCTTCAACAGTCACTTTCACACAAAAAAAACTTCCGAATGTCCATTTTAGCTTTTCTTGAGAGAGGTCCAGCAAATCATTATTCTCAGCTAAAACTGTTAAAGCTCAAGTTTGATATTAGTGTTCAGTCCCATTCACTCTCATGCCATGTACTTGTGCTCACTGTTCATGTAATTTGAAAAAGGATGCAGCCAGTCACATCCCACTCTGTAAATACCGTAATATCTCTGTGACTGTGAGACAGAAATCAGCGCAGTTAGATTCTGTTTCACTTTACCACTTACGTTAGGATTTGCAGGTGCATATAATGTAATGTTTTGTTGTTTTAATTGTAAACTACTGAAAAAAACCCATCCCTTTTGGGGGGATGGGGGGGGAATTGCCCCCTCCCTCTCCCCCATGGTCTCCCCCCAAATCCACCTGTGTCACATGTACATTCCATAACCCCATCATTTATTAAGTGAAACAAAAAAAATACAAACAATGGAATGTTGTAATGCAAGTATTGTATCGGTGAAATAGTCATTTCAAAGAAGGTGATGTCCAACTTACATGAGCTATATCCAACCACAATGAGGTCCTCATAATGCGGGCTCCTTGGCAGATTAAATACGATGCCAGAGGGGGTAGAGAAGAGTGGTAAGAGTGGTGTCGAAACACGTGCCAGTCGGGGAAGGAAGCACAAGACAGGTAACAAAATAGACATAAGTGTGTGTGTGTGTGTGTGTGTGTGTGTGTGTGTGTGTGTGTGTGTGTGTGTGTGTGTGTGTGTGTGTGTGTGTGTGTGTGTGTGTGTGTGTGTGTGTGTGTGTGTGTGTGTGTGTGTGTGTGCGTGTGTATGCATGCTTCAACATACCAGCAAAGTGCAGTGACAGCCATCTTTTTAGTTTTCTCATTGCAGAAAAGCCACAGAGGTAGAAGAGTACCTGTTGTGCCTCGAAATTCATCTGATGCATCTTCAAAGTACCTGTAATCTGTAAATAAAATAATGTTTAATATTAGATACTTGGAATCTCTAACACGATTAAACAATCAAATTTAGATCCCATTATTGCTGTTGCATGAATGCGATATTGCGATGGGGGTTAAAGGGAATAACATAGAATAGTTATTTCATTCGTAAATGTTGAGCAGAAAGCATAGGTTATTTGTACACAAGGCTCATAACGTGTCAGGGTATGTCGAGACAGGGTTAAAGGTCTCCATTACATAATGTATAATTCTTCCAGCATTCCTCCCAAACCAATACTTTAAATCATTCCCTTTGTAATCTGTCTCAATGTGCTTTCCTCTTTTCATGATCGGTTTTTGAACACGGTATTTGATGTCCACGCCGTTTCAACTCTCGCCCACCAGAAACCAGAAGCTGCAGGACGAAACCAGAAGCTGCAAGAAGCAACCGGCAACAGCTAGAAGTGCCAAGAAGTGCCGGGGGAAGGCCACGCGATGAGCCAATGAGCGTGCGAGAAGGAGGGGGGATGGGGGGAGACAAGCAGAGCCAAATAAAAAGGCATGGGTCACTCGCTGGATGATCTGGATGGTTTCTTTATGCATCCTCTTGTGGAGGTGGCTCCCCAAAGTTAATGTACAACACGAACCTCACTGCGCAGCCAGTGTTCTGGATAAGGGGGGAGACAAAACCAGGTAGGTGTAGTGCCTACCAAGACCCAAGGAAACATTTCCACACAGACATCACTTGGGAGAAGGTTCCATCTTGTCTACTATCTCTGAATTAAAAGCTGTGATGTGAGTGGTTAAGTTTTGCGATGAAGCCAACGTGGTTTCGTGAGCGTGTGGAGAATTATTGCTGTATCTGCTTGTGAATACTGCCTGTACGTACGTGCTCTACCTTGACTCATCTTCCCTCCCCATGTCATCTACAATCTACATAAATATTTTCAAGTGTTTGTTTGCACGTTTGTTTGTACCTTATTCTTTCAAGGCCAAACCGTAGCACCGAGAGGCCCCAGATTTTGGGTGTTGCAACATCAGAGTTGGGGCAAAGATTTAAGCCAACTACCTCCCCCCAATCGAACCCCAATCTCTTTACAGCAGTGCTGGGGTTACCCTGCTTCAAGTCAAGGGCACAAAATTAAAAAAAATCCCCCCCAAAGTTCCCCTCCCTGTCCCCCGCACCAAGGTAATTCTCTATGTATGATTAAGTAGTTCTGAAACTCATTAGAAAAAATGGTTGGGGCAATCTCCTTGCACAAGTGCTGGGGATATCCAGGATTAGGTCATTCGTGCAAAAAACAACCTCCCCTCTACAGGTGTTGCATGGGGGAAAAACAACCCTGCATTCGAGGTTCTGGCCCACTTGCTCTCACCGAAACTCACTGAAAGTGGAATGGAGGTTATGTTTTCACCCCAGTCTGTCTGTCTGTTTGTTTGTTTGTGGACAAAATATCTCAAAAAGTTGTGAACGGATTCGGACGAAATTTGGTGGAGAGCTTGGGTATGTGACCGACGAAATGATCCGATTTTGGTGAAGATCCGAATCTGGATTTGGATCTGAGAATTTTTAAAGTGATTTTTCACCATTGAGTGATAGGGATAAAACGATATATGGCACGATATTTCAGAAGATTTGTGGACAGATTCGTACGAAACTTGATGGATGAGTTGGCGAGGTGACGGACAAGGCGATTAAATTTTAGTTCCGGTCCGAATCCAGATCATAGCCATCAGTGAGATACAAAATGTAAAGTAATCATCTTGGCGGAGGTACGCGCTCCACCGATTGCCCTTCTAGTTTGTGTTTTTTGCATTTGTTTGTGAATCTTTCACTGCAGAAACGTCCACCTGGAAAAGCTCATCCAGTCAAGCAGTGCAGGGCAACCCCTCCTCCCCCACCCCTGCAACCCCCACGGGCAACGCCGGGTTGCTCCGAGTGTAAATATAGATGTGACCTGTTCTCTGGATGAATTTTGGTTGTCGTAGTGGCTTCATCTGGTGGCCTTATAAATCCAGTTAAAGGTGGATTGGTTGTGCAGTCTCCATACCACCAGACAATCACGCCACATGACTTCGGTTACTGGCCGAAGATTAAGATCAGTCACGTGTTCGCCGATCGGCGTGGCCCTCACCCACTTCACGGTCTCCAATCTGTACAGAAATGCAGTCGGCAGACGCATATCCGACAACCAGTCTTTGAGATGGGTGACAGTCGTGGTCATTTTGACATGACTCACCGGATTCAAACTGGGCAACCGGTACAGAGTGGTGACTGTAGCAATATCTTACACTGTCGTTGTCCTTGTCTCCCTTTTGTCTATCCATTTGTACGTCCTACCGATTGATTTGTCCTCTCTCTCTCTCTCTCCCCCAAGACAAATTTCCTCCATTGGGAGTAACATGGGTTTCATTTTTGCATCATCTATGCTGCCACAGGTAAAAAAGCACCGTGCACATCACACCGATTGTCCACGTGATGTAATTTTATAACTCTCCTCAAACACATTCTCAATTCATATTGTGAATGATAACATGATCAATTTTATGTATTTTACGCTCTCTAAACTGTATTTTTAACGACTTTAATTCCAGGTAAATCTCACCTTGAGCAATCTCTTTGTCGGCGTTCATGTTCACCACTCTTTCTATGATCTTCGCTGCTTTTCCTATATTGCTGAGGTCGTCGCTCTTCAACTAGGAGTAATAGGCCATGCATGTGATCAGTTACTGTGGTGCATACAACATTAACTTAATAGATATTTTTTTCCTGAATGATGAATCACGACTTCTTATGCGATGCCAGTGAGAGTCTATGTACAATAAGCCTGACAGAATGAGTTACATAAGAATGAGTCGGTTGTCCCAAGGTGGGACGGCAAGAAATGTTTTTTAAACTTTACACCAGAATCCATGATGTAATGGTTAGAGCATCCGCTCCGAATATGGGAGTTCGGCAGTTCAAACCCCGCCCAAGTCGTACCAAAAACCCTGTCCGAGTCTTCCGTCATCGAGCCGGCAAGATGGCAACAACAATTCGCATTTAGTGCCACCTCTAATACAATTTAAATGCTCTAATGGTGGCGAGATGCTCCATTTGAACCTATTTGTTCAATTTTCAGGAGACTCTCATGTAACACGGGCAGTGCGTTCCCACGAAACACCGAGTTTTCCAAAAATGTGTTTTGGGGTAATATTTAACATATAAAAATCTGGGTTATGTTCCAAACGGGGAAGATTTCAACCTTTTCGGTTGAAGACCTCCAAAAAACAAACAAACATTAAAAAAGCAGTCAACAATGCATAAATAAAACACATAACAAACAAAAACATTAAAATGAATTACTTTTTAAGAAGTGTTGTCATGATTGGGGTTAGATACAGTACATATTGCTTGTGGCAGGCCTATTCAGGTATGGCAAGCTGTCCAGTTGAGGTTGAAGGCTCAGAAGCTGAAATGGAGGCCAATTCGTTTGGGAGTTTTTTGAAGAACTTCATAATGGAGACTTGAGTGGCAGCCTTCATTTTCTATTTGTAGACCTCCTTGGACATTTCAGGACATTCTCCATCTCCCTCCGCACCTTGAAACTTCTCATGCAATTTTGATCGTGTTCATCAAAGATGGCCATGGCTTCATCGACCAAATTGAAACCTTTAGCTATGACCTTCATCGTGAGGGTTTTAACAGGCAAAACCTCCTCGGGACTTGATTCTGATTCCTCTCTGATGCGCTCCTCCTCCAGAGCCAGAAAATCTTCATTGCTCCGCTCCTCCCTGTGTGAGAAGGAAATCCTCAACATCATCTTTGTCGACCTCCTCAAATCCCACTTGCAGGACCATGCCCACAATCTGTCACCTTGCTTCGCTGACTTAAACCTCCGTGAAACCTCTGAACTCAATCATTGCCTCAGGCCAGAGTTTTATCCACACTCCATTAATGCACAGACATGTGACTTCATCCCAGGCATAGCCGGTGATATCAATCGCCATCTTGATGTTAAACTGGCGCCAGAATGTCGTGATGCTGAGCTCCATCATCTGCATCACATTCCCTGATAAGTCTGGAGAAGGTTTGACAGAGGTAATCGGCCTTAAAAGTTGCTATGACCTCTTGGCCCATTGGCTGGATGAGCAATGTGGTGTTAGGAGGAAGAAACAGAACCTGAATGTTACCGCTCATATCAATAACGTTTGGAAGATGGCCAGGAGCATCATCCAAAATAACACGAATTTTAAAGGGAATCCTCTCCTCACAATAAGATCTCAATTCCTTGCGGAGCTCCCTTGAAAAATATTCGCTGAAGATCATTGAAGTTATCCAGCCTGTCTTATTTGCTCTCCAAACAACAGGGAGTTTTGTTTTCACACATCCCTTTTTTGTCCTGCATGACAGACCACGAATGACTTTAATTTGTATTCACCTGAGGCATTGGCTCCCCAGAGCAAGGTGAAGTGGTCCTTGGCAGCATTAAATCCAGATGCTGTCTTTTCTTCGATGGAGATGAAAGTGCAGCTGGGCATGTGTTTCCAATAAAGTTCAGTTTCATCGAAGTTAAACACCTGGCTTGGTGTCTTATCTCTATCCGCAATCACCAATTTGAAGAGATCTGGAAATTGTTCGGCGGCAGCAGCTTCCCCAATCAACTTGAGATTGTGGAATGCATGGCGACTCTTGAAGCGCTTGAACCACCCATGTCTGGCAGCAAAAGGCACTGGATCATTGGTATCTTTTGTTAGATCACCATACAAACTCCTTGCCTTTTCTTGAATGACCATTCCAGACAAGCGCATGTTCTGTTGGTGCTGATGCTGAAGTTGGTCCATGTGGTCAGCATCTTCTCCATTTTCTCATTAGCATCATGCCGGGATCTTGCAGTTCTGGTAACACTGAGATTTGTTGTTGTCTGAGTGCTCTTACGGATTTTATCCATAAGAGCATTTACGGAGTGCACTTGATTGAATTCCATCAGACCACGACCTCCTTCTCGTCTGGGCAGGTGCATTCTCAGGATGTCTTGATTTTTGTAGACCATTTTGTGGATGGTGAGAAGTTTCCTCGTTTTGATATCTAGCTTATTGGTTTTACTTGTGGCCAATTTATTATTCCACAGCTGTATTGGAACACTGGTCCTGCAATTTGGTTGATGGCTTTGATTTTGTTTCTTGGGAAGGTACGTTTTCAGGATCAGCATCGTCGGCATTCTTTGGCAATTGTTTTGTGAATTTGCTTGTGACATATTTGGTGGCCCTCTTCTACTCAGAGGTATTTCTATGATACTTTGTTGTTTAGTTCCTGTATTGTTGTATCTTGGTCCATTTTTATGTTGCCTGTTTTTGTTGGTCTACCTCAGTGGTTTCCAAACGTTTTTTGACCACGACCCAAAATCTGAAATCACTTTCGCCTCGTGACCCAAATGGTACCAGTACCTATTTGGAAGTGGCACTTACGATAAAAATTGTCAGTGTAAACGCTTTCGACATGAAAAAAACCCCTAAAACCAAAAAATTCAGGATTTTGAAGGGGGCTTTTCAAATTCGGGTCACGACCCTGGGTTTGGAAACCCCCTGGTCCACCTCGTACAAATGTGCACATGGCATACTTATCTAAGCCAAATTCCAGTTGAATGTTGGTGGAGTATCGCTTCACTAATTTCAGTTGTTTTGTCATTTTTTTGTCATTCTGCGCAGAGTTTTAGATCATCCGTGTGTAGTAGATGTGTCACTTTCCGTGTCTCTTTGGACGTTCTCTCATTGGATGCGAAGGTGTACCCATGTCCTTGCTCATTCATGAAGTTGCTCAGTGGTTCCACCAACAGGCAGAACAGGAGGGGTGAAATGCTATCGACATCTAAGATCCCTTGATAAATTCCTTCTTTCACTCCTGGTATTTTGAGATTTCCTTCCAAGTGATGTTATATCAATGTGGTGTTCCAGCGCTCCATTGCTTTCTCGATGAGTTGTATTATTTCAGAATTGATATTGTACAATTGCATGCATTTTATCATCCATGAATGTGGAGCAATAATAAAAGTTTTTTTTGAGTCTAACCAGGCTGTGGACAATTTGTTTCTTTTCATTTTATAGTTTGTGAGTATGTCCTTGTTTCTCAGTAGTCAATCCATTGTAGTGCATTGTCCCAGTAGCATCCTCTCTTACATCCCTTCTGTTTTGCCTCGAAGCCTCCTTGTTGTGCTCGGTGGTGGTACATCATTTCTGTGATGATTCCCATCAGAAGTTAGTATTTTGATGGTAGACATGCAATTGGTCTATACTTATGAGGTAGTTGGGTTTGTCCAGATTTTGGCATGAGATATGTGTTGTCTGCTGTGGGGTAACACTCCCTTATCCCAAACTTGGATAAGTTTGTTGAATGCTTGAGCAAAGTTATTGGTGGAGAACATCCATTTGCTTTCACCAGAAATGTGGAATTTCATCTGGGCCTGGACTTTAAAAGTTTGGCATTTTTGTAAGTTGTTCTTTTATTTTTGCTTCATCAAATATCAATGGGGGTATTTTCTTTTAGTGTCACTTATTCTTTCACAGCTTTTGAATCCTTTCTGCCTCCTTATTACGTCCTCCTTTTGCATTTTCGTCACTTTTTCATGAATGAGAAATACTGCTGCTGTAAAGCTCACCGTGTTGATTTTTTCAAGGTGGCTGAGCTTGGTATAATTTTTCTGCGTGCTCTGTTGGTTCTCCTTACCATTATTTTTTGTGTTTATTATTTTCTATTCTATGTAGTCGTGGGTCTTTCCCCTTGGAGGGGTATCAATCTCATCTGTGTGTAGTTATTATTATTATTTTTACACAAAGAGAATTACTTCGAAATAATATAATGGAGTTGAATACAAGGAAGCTGTTTGACATGTCCCACACATGGGGTTCCATTTGTAAGTCTTTTACAAGAGGTATAAATACAAGTGACTTCATGACTAATTTGACCATTCACATTCCACTTAACCTTTCATTGCTCATTGCAACTCATGATATCATCAGACTGGTGAGATTGATGGAAAAACAAAAAAAAATATTGCCGATTATCTGGACAACTTGTGTGCACCTGCTGAAGATCGTTGCAATGTATAACACCTATATTTTTCATCATAATCATGTTCACCTGGACAGACGTCGATTTGAGCTTTTTACTGTCCCTGCGTGGAGGTTTTTGCCGCTCTTCGTTCCTTCTTGTTCTCGTTCTTCATCATCTCCTCTTTACAGGCATCATATATCTTCCACTGAGTACATTCAAGTGAATAAGTGCACACAGGTACCACCTCAATAAGTGTGTGTGAACAATGTTGTTGTACATAATATGTAAACAGGGATAATTGCAAGATGAAGGTTCTCTTTCATCATTATGTTCATTTGATCATAATTTAATGTTTTTCCATTTTAATTAGTGTAATCATCAAATGGGTAATATTAAGCTTATTCCCCCATTCCTATTATAGCGTAGAGCCACCTGTCTCGATATGAATCCACCAAACCAAACCTCATGAGGAGTGTGTACCTGGTTTTACGGCGGTGCTACCGAAGTTTGCTTTCGGTAGAGTCTCCACCTGGCTTGGACTGCTCCTGTTAGGTCAAAGGAAATAAATAAAAACCACAAAGTTGATGAGCAGGATTGTTGATTGTTGTACAGTGACAAGTTTTTAATCACATAGCTTTTCACCTGAACCCCAATAATGCATCACTACTGCACTGTACCTGTAACAGAAGTAGGTGGTGTGCCTTGTGTACCCCTCCCCCTCGCTTTGTGGGCCAGATGGGATTTAATGAGCCCTGGTTGTGTCACCCCTCTCCAATCTCAGGTGTTTGACAAGTAGTGATCTACCTGACTAAAGCTGCTGATGGAAAACAAAGTTCAATCATAATTCTATGTTCTGTAAGCGATACCTAAATTATGTCATTACAAATTAACCTCTCAATCCAAAGAGTCTTGGCTGATTTATCAAATTCTATTTTTCAGGTTCGATGAGCCGGGAGGCCCCAACTAATAGACTTGCACCTTAACTAGCCCCTGGCCAGTGAGAAGCTGAAATCTACATGGTTTGAGAAAACATCACATGATGAAAACTAATTTTTATTTCCAAATTTAACACCACAGGGGAAGGGGTCGAGACCAAAAGAGAACAGGATTGGTTTGCTT
>NW_028222123.1:0-15000 GCF_056783735.1 Eptatretus burgeri
TTCATTAATTAGAGTTTCCTCTTTACTTTAGAATTCTCCTCTTTAATCTGAATTTCCTCTTTGTGAGAATTTCCTCTTTTGGAAAGAATGAATTAAGATTTGGAAAAGAGTCCGTGGAGCTTATAGATTTGATGCGAGGAGTAGGCTAGTGGTGTTCCCATAAACTTGTAAGAATCTAGAAACCTAATACGAGTTAAAGGTTTTGTGAATATCATTTTCTTGAAAAATGGAAAATAATATACTTTTGACTTGTGTTTGTTATGGCAGAAATATTCCCTGGTGTTTTTGAAAGTTCATTTTTTTTTATAAATAGATGTGTATCATATAGTTGGCGCTGTTAGAATAGAAAAAAGACTGGAATAAAAGAAGGTAATTTATAATTAAGATTACAACAGGAATGAGCGGGACCTCTATATTTACCAGTAAGATGACAATGGTCTCTAACTTTAGACTCTCTTAATTTCCCCTCACAAATATGACAGATATTGTTCATTCTAAATTCTAATTTTTCTTCTTTGGTTAATTTCATCGGTTCATTTGTTTCTTTCATTAATTTAGTGAGTCTTATACAATCCTTTTCTCAATCATTTTTACAAACTCTTGTGAAGCATTTTTTTCCACGATAATGTTCAAGTTTGTTATACTTTTCTCCAACAGATGATTTAGATATAATAACAGAAACCTACAAGGAATATGTTTTTGATATCTTCATTTGTATATATGGTTCTTTTGGATTAGGAGAAGCAGTATTTATCTTTTAAGGATACATTCAAAAATCAAGCGTATATCACAAATGGGTGCATGATAGATTTAAGTTATAATCTTCAAAAGAAATCTTTTTCACCAGGTTTAGGCATTGTAATTACAGCTGATTTACATGATTACTACAATATTTTTGAATGTTGTTCTTAATCGTTTATTTTGTATGGAAATGAATTAAGACATCGCTTACAAGGATATATTTTGTTTGCTGTTCTGAATACCTGAGAAGAGATTAATCTTTGATAAATTATTGATGTATGTGTAATGTGAATTCTTTCCAACACTAAAAATATAAAAAGGTCCAATGTGTGTTTCTCTTCATTTTTATAGTTGTTTGAAATTTTTAATATTTGAACTTTGTTTGTATCCGTTTAATCCACATATACATTAATAATAGAAAGATTATTCTTTTTCTCAAATTTAGGAATATCTGTTAGTGGCATTGGGAATTTAAAATCTTTAATGTCTAAGGTATTCTCATATTTCATATATTGTTTTACTCTTTCTGAATTACATTTTGGTGGGATGAAAGTGAGCAAGAACAGACCAGAGAAAACTAATTTATTATCATTGTTCTTAATATTAACAACTGCCTTCTTTAGTTTTATTTCTTTTGGTAATTCAATGTAAGAAAGAAGCTTTAAGAGGGTTTGATTTTTAGAATGTGTATATATCTAAAAAGATGATTTTTTTAATATTGAGATCCACTTCCTACCACTGTATTATCAACATCCTCCCCTCTCTTGTCTTGATAGTTCTTCATAAACCCCACTATTCAAAAAAATCTTGAAATGATGTTATAAAATGAAGACCTGTTCTCATATAAGGAGTATGTTCTTCATCTTGTCTTTTCCATATTCATTTTCAATTTCCCATATAAAATCTTTAAAGTTTTCATTTCTTTTAATGTCTTTTTAATAAATTTTTCAAATACATCGGGTTTCATCATTATATTCTCGCCAATTGATTCAGCTATTGATGATGGACCGGGTTCTCCAAATTGGAAAAATCCTTATTTTTATATGCCCTTTAAATGCCCCATCAGTGTTTTTAATATAATAGTCTCCCCTTTACTTTAAAACTCATTTTTTCTTGTGTTTTTTGTGGATTGAAGATGTTTATTATAACTACTCTTCAAAACATCCTTTGAACAGATATCACAAAATGTTTTCTTTCCAACTCAAGAGGAGATATTTGATGAAATAGATTAAAATGTGTTTGTTGGTTCGGAGGTGTTTCTCTCTTTATCATGTTTATATTCGTAATTACTAAACATCGCAGTAATACGATTGTATTCCACCATATTTATAGAATAAAACTTTGCTTAGACTAAAATTTTCTTGATGAAAATTTCGTTTAATTTATAGGTGTGAATCTATGCTTAAAAACATTTTATCCTCCAACTTTTTCACTTTAATAAATACAATGTTTCAAGACACAAAAAGACAAAGTTTCTTTGTAATCAATCTCTTTCATCTGTTAAAGCATACTGAGAAATACATGTCAACAAGGATGTAAAATTGAACAAAGATAAATATAACAACTATTGGATAAAAACTATTATGGTAAATAATATGAGTTCTTCAAAATTTCCTTCAGTGGAAGTGGCTTTTTAGTATACCTGGTAGAACATCAATTAAAGTATCTCTAACAAAAGTTTCTCCTCTCCTTCTAGTAATATATTCAAAAAAACTAGGAAAAAGCAATGAAACAAGAAAAAGTATCAAAGAACAAAAACCTTATGGATGAAGCTTTAGAAAGAAAAAGATAAGACCATCTGTGTAATATGCAAGGAGAAATTTGTATTTTTTTTCAACAACCCTAAAGATGTAAAATCCTGATGAAATAAAGGATGTTAATATATCAGGTGAAAATGACATTTCGCTCAATAGTAGTTAACGATAATTTTAAAATTACCTTTAATATGTAAAAAATGTTGTCGTTTGAATCTGATAATGAAAAAAGTATATCGATATACGATGGTAATATACAACTGAAAGTATAGATGAATTTCAGTTTAAGTAAAAGTTTTTACTTTTATAAATATGCTAGACTTTCCTGGATTCTCCATATGACAAATTTGAGAATTGGTCCTGCGTGTGAAAGACGGGATTAAACACAGAGAGTCAAAAGCTCTCCATATAAAACAATGTATATTCTGTGATTATCTTCTAATTAATGATAATAAAAAAATATAAAAAGGAAAATAATTCTTTTAAGATTTACACCAAAAATGAATTACTTTACAAGATTGATTAGGAGAAATGAATGTAAAGTATGAAGGCAGATAACACACCCTTTCCTTACAAGGGGAAGAAACTGAACGATATAAGAGAAATGTTCAAAGGGATTGGTTGTTGTATATTATTCATGGATGTAATTTTCAGGGAAATATCAACACAAAGATATTGTATAAATAAAATAATGGATTATCTTGAAATTAAACCTGAACTTAGGATAAAAAAATATAGAGTTTCTAAAAAAGCCAATAATAAATATTAAATAACCTGTTTTTCAAATATATAAATGAATGATTTTTTACCTATTTGGGAAAAATAAAGATAAAATTTAACAACAATAAAAATCTCCCAAATTCATTAAGATGTCTCATAGTTGGTTCAAGTGGATGTGGAAAAAAACTCTGCTTACTTTTAAAAATGCTCCTCACTCCCCAACTTTTTTAGATTATGATAATTTAATAATTTTCACAAAGTCGAGATTTTCAACCAGAGTATCAACAACTCTCACAAGGTTTTAATGCTGGTCTTCAAAAGAAGATATAATCGTGTGGTTTATTTAAACGTCAAAAAAACTCTAAATGATTTAGTATAACATTGAAGATATAATTCAACTATTTTGTGATACACAAGAGATGTAAAAAGAAAATCAAATCCTATAACTTGTATTCTTAGTGTAGATAATACGGATGCGACATATACCCTGGTCTCCCCCTAAGATTTTGGATAAATCAAAAAGAACCTCGTGCTTTATCTTTGATGATTGTGTTAATGAGAGAAACCAAACAGTAATGGACAGCTGGGACATACACAAGAGGGAGACATTCTTCTTGTATATTGTATTTATCTTAGTCAATCGTACTTTCAACTTCCTCGTCACGTTCCATCCAGAAACAATGCTAATACTTTTATTTTATTCAAGTTAAATTCAATAGATATCAAATAATATAATTTTTGGAGAGATAATTGTTCTAGCATTATGTAGTAAAAAGAAATTTGAGGATTACATGTATGAAGCACACGACTGAAAAATATAAATATATTGTTGTGAAACAAGATGAGATATTAAAGGGATATATTTCCCTTTTTGTTTTATAAACAATTACATATATAAATGACAACTATTATTGGCATAAATCTTGTGGGTAAATCTGCTTCTGGAAAAAACTTTCATATAAATCAAGGTTCTTGTGTAGTACAAATGAGAATATTGTACCCCATTTACTTAAAAAACACCCCGTGATAACGACATTGTATCAACAACAACTAGAGCAATACAAGACCTGGAGTAGAAATAAAAGGTGAAGATTATCACTTTTTCATATATTTCAGTGGAGGAACATATGCGATTGAGGAATGAAGGACAAATATTTGAGGAGGTTTCTCTTGGTACAACAAAATATTCACATCGTAAGAGTGAGTTAAGGGAAACTAAAATCTGGTGGTGTTGGGATATTAGGAAACTAATCCAGAAGGAACGGTAGACAAATTATTAAATATCTGAGCGGGAGTGAAGATTTTATCATTCGGGTTTTGATGTTGATGAAGAAACTCAGCACGCAAACGTATGAAAAAGCAGAGATGCAAGGATTAATAGTGAAGAAGAAATTACAACTCGCATTAATGTTAATAAAGAATTTGATGAAATATTTAAAGAAAAGGATTTATTTGAACACATCGACTTGAAATGATGAAGAAAAGGAAAATTTCCCTGTTGAAAATCTTTACAATTCATTAAATGATATTTTACAATAAATAAATGGATACAAAAGAAAAGAGCAAGAAGATTTAAGGAACATCAAGAGTTGGTTTCCAAAGTTGTAAAAAAAACAACAGGGAAGACATAAAGAAGAAACGCAGAGACCAAGAAACTAACGTGGGCTAAGAAGCATTTGAAAAGAAAAACAAGAGAAAATTTCTTTTAAACCACTTTTAAAAACCTTCTCCCAAGAAAAAATGAAAGATGTTTCCCACAGAAGTTCCACAGTAGAATATACTCCCAGAAAGCCTTCAAAATGTTAAAAGATTTCAGTCAAAATGACGGAGGAAGAATTAGAGAGCATTTAGGAGAACTAGAATAAATATGATGATGAAGGAGTTTATTTCCAACAACTGGAAGAGATTAATCAACCCCCTGATTATATTGTGAATGCTGTTCAAAACAATGAATATTCAGCGGATTCAAAAACCAAAGCAGGACTCATTCCAACAGAACAACCAGCAATATTTCATCTTGTTCAAGAAAAGGTAATTGATATTTAATGATGAATTAAGGTTCTTAAGTTCTGTTCTCCTGTAACCCCTGTTAAACTAACTCCGAGATTTAATGTTTCTTCTCACAAAAAGATGGAAGACAAGGTTCAACTGGTGGTGAGGGATGAATCAAAGTGTATTGATAAACCATTGGATATGGAAAAATAATGGATGATAGAGTATATATTGATTTGCTGAACACTCTAAATTATAAGGTTATTCTTTTCTGGTAAAGTAGGGAAGAATGAGAAGGAGAAACACATTATTCAGGGCTTTAAGTATCCTTCTTGGTTCAGGTATTAGTTTTCTTCCAAATGACCCATCGCAATTAGTTAATAATAGACTGTTATTGTTGTTAGGCAGTAAGAAGGCTGGAAATAACAATTGTTTTAATGAAGCATCAGCCATTTTAGACCAGTTGATGAACATGAAAATAATTAATAAATCTCAATATAAAGACATTTGATGATCTCATATTAAATAAGATGAGAAGCACAATCCTGAGTTTTTAATTTCACAACAAGCGACCACACATCTCTTTTCATTCCCATACCCACTACATACACTCTTCTGACAAACAACAAAAAGAATATGAGGCATCTCTTTATTGTCCATGGAAACTTATAATACCTTATTTAATATAACCGAGAAAAATGACAAGTTTAGTTATAATCCGGAAGTGGATTACAAAAGCGATAACAGTCTCACCGTGAGAGCATACGAGATTTTCAAATATCTTCTCGAAATTGCCTCACGTCTTATGAAAGAACAGAGGGTGATGAACCAAAAATATTGTTATAAACATTCAAAAACATACTTCTCAAAAATCCAACACCGATTAAAGTTAAAAATAAATAACTACAAGGTTGATTTCACAATTGATAATTCATTTAGAGAGTTATTGGGTTTCTCCTCAAAAAGATTGAAACTAATGGGACGTAAAAGCGATTACAGTGATAGGTAATGTCATTCAAATATCCCTTCAGGAATAAATTAGGGTGTTAAATTCACTGTGATTTGATTGATGGTGCTTATTATGATGGAAAAAAACAAATACAATATTTTCATTCCAGCGCATACTCAACCCCTATTGGTTATAAATTCAATATGGAAACCTAAAAATTTTGGTTTATCTACCTGTGTCCAGGAAAAACCATATACAGAGTCAATTTTAGGATAACCGACCAAGATAATCGTGGGCAGGATTTCTCTTTTTTAATGGAGGGTTATATCCATCAGAATTCACCTTTTTACACAAGTAGAAGTTTTCCAATAAATAAATACGATGGTTATTGTGAGGAAACACGAAGTTGGGAAAATATAATAATAATTACAGGGGATGGGATGTTCTCTTTCCCCCCGTACTACAAGGGTGTGTGAAGGTATGCGTATCTTGGTAGAGGATACTATAAACCTAAGAGACAAGTAAAGGGGTGTCGGACATCAATTTAGAGAGAGATGGGATAATTGATACTCTCATGGGTATTGGTTCAACTATTCTTAAACATAAAGACCTAATTGTGGTTCAACTGCTTCTGCTGTGGGAAATGTGGTAGCAGGTGCTGTAAAGAGTATAAAAAAGATGCTCAGAAGGAATCTCCATAAATTACAAGCAATAAAAGAAATTAAGAAAGGTAAAAAAAAAAACCACCTCAGTTGTCCCCCCAAGAATCGACAGAAAATAATTCAAATACTTGGATCAGGGTTTCAAAAAGTTTTAACATCTTTTTTCCTAAATAAATACAAGTATAGGAAGCAATTGATAGTATTCATATGATTTGGATGATACTATTATTATCTCAAACTCCACTAAAAAAGAAGATTACTTCAAGGTAAATGCAATAACTGGAACAGACTGGAATACAAATGGCACAAAAAAAAGTTTTGAAATAAATAATCAACAAACCTATTTGAATCTTCTCCGAAAAGGTTTCTTGTTGTGTAAATTTAAATTCACTAAGGCTGGGAATGAATAACTGGCAAACGCTACACTTGTAAATGATTTCTTCTGGAAAATGTTTGATAGTGTAAATGCGATTGTATATTAGAACACAAGAAGTTGAAGCGGTTGATTATGTGTTCTCTGTTGTATCTGAAAAATGATGAAATTTACACTCTCATACATTCGAGAGTGATAGAATGGGAAAAGGGGTCTGTTGAAGGCTTTTATTCCCTGATATGTCAACGGGAACAAACACAGACCCTGGATATATTCAAAGAGAAAGGAATGTATAATGATGATACAAAAAGGCAGAAAAAGTAGCACAGTTTTTACTGTGGCAGTTCCTCTTAAAGGTATATTTGGATTTTGTGATTATGATAAAGTTCTGTAGCATGGTCTTTAAGAATTAGATTTCAACTACAAAGGAATGATAATGAAAAAAAATAGATTGCTTTTGGTGTTGGTAGTACTTTTGGTGAACAAGAATAAGAATTCTGTAATTGAGGGAGATGAGTTGGGTATATCAGTGAATATATACTCCTAATCTTAAAACAGAAGAGATGTTGAATCGAAGACTTAACTCAAAGAAACCACTCAGTGTATCATACCTCAAAAGAAGATGTCCATTTCGACACGCTAAACTCAATCAAAACTACTTACACGTGGAATTTGGGTGTGTTCTTGGAAGGAAAGCCACGATATCTCAGATGATTTTTAAAAGCCAGGATGGTGATACTGCGACTGATAAGAATAATGCATTGATGTTGATAATCGCTAGAGGTGGAAACAATCTCGCGTTTCTCTAGATGGAACATTTTATCCACGAGATAGATTGGAAATTAATTGGGAAAAAATGATTTTGCTGGAAGCATACAAGTCTTACCAAAAGGTGTATGTGAAAGTAATGGAAATTTAAAGAACCTATTTTTGGATATGACATTGGCATTTAAAAGTTTGTATACAATCTATGCGCTTTGACCTGAGCGCTCAAAAGGAAACTATAAAGTCTAATCGAGTGGATACTTCCCTATACATTGAAAGAGGAGAGAGTGAAGAAGTTGATACATATTGTTTGCTTTTTGGAAGAAACAGAATTGCAGATTAATACAGATAATGGTGTGATGATTAGTCTCACATAATTTTTTGTTAAATAAATGAAATGAGTGGCAAAGTACCAACTGGGGTATATATGTTAATCAAATCAATCTTCATAAACTATCATCTTGTGTTCAAAATCAAAAGCCTTATGTACGATTAACGTTAATACGAATTTCAGAGAAAAGGGAAAGCAGTAGTTAGAATTGATGTTTTGCTCACTAAGAGAACAGGTTAAAAATCTTGAATGACACTGGCTCACTTAAAATTAAAATGACAAAAACCAATGTTGAAAAAATATTCAATAAGAGAGACGGTAGTGGAGGATTTCTCCCATTTCTAATTCCTTTATTTGTTGGTTTAAATGCGGTTCTGGAGACATTGACGGGTGGTATTTCAACAGCGGGTGCAAAAACTGCCAAATCTAAAGGAAGGCTCAAATCTCCAGGCTCAAAAAAGAATTGGAAAGACATAACAAAGAGTTGGAGAAACAAATTAGTGGAAGTGGTGTAATTGTAGATTTTTAAAGGCTGAAAAAACTTGAAGGTCTGCCTGATAAAGCGAGATTGTTAGTTGGAGATATGCTTTCTTCTATAGCACAAGCAGGTGTAAAATTAACAAAAAGAGGTAATGGATTATATCTTTCTAATAAATAAATATATGAGCATTGATGAGTGGTTGAAAGGAATTTCCTGGAAAGAATACAACATCAAATTTACAACACTTTGCCAAATCATTGTAAGAAATTAAAAATTCATAATGTGGTTATTTGTATGAGAGATGAATTAACAAATGTGCCCGAAACATACAAAGAATATTATTATGAACTTAGAAGATAATGATGGGAACGGTACTCATTGGGTTTTGTATTTTTAATAGTCAAGACAAATATTATTTTGATAGTTTCCTTGGTCTTCCACCACCTGTTGAAGTCATAAAATTCTTACAGAATGGTGTTTATCAAACATTTCAAGTCCAAGAATTAAATTCCAAGTGTTGTGGTCAATTATGCTCTTCCATATATGTGTTATTTCAACTCAACAAAAATAAAAAAAAATTTATGATATTATTATTTTTTAATCTAATATAAATGACTTATGTTGGTAAAGATGGTTCTATCTTTTGGTGTATCTCCAAAGAACTGTGGATATTGATTTATCAAATTATTATACAAAGGCACAGGCTGTGAACGTTTTACATTACAAATATAATATAAACAAAAATATTAACATGAAAAATGCTTATAAATTGTACCATCATCTTAGCCCAACTGACGCTAATGACTTGGTGAGATTAAAGCGTTTATTTTTATCACAATATATATATACTTAAATAAAACGGCATGTGTATTCCGGTAGAAAAAGATACAGAAGTGTTGTAGGGATATTATCTCCAGGTCATACAGAATCTCTCATGTAGTTCGAATTAAAATAAATTTTTATAAAGAAGGGCATATTGTTTGTATGAGAATAGAACAATGGGGGTATGATATATGAATACCTGATTTAGGGTACATAATTGGTCAATAAATATTTAAAAATTAACCTCGAAGACTATGGAACAATTAAATCAGTCTCAGTAAGGAAGAATAATATTATGCACTTGGTATCGAGAATATGAGTTTTGTGGAGCCAACGATTAGTAAACAAACAAAATAATTTAATAAGGGTAAATATAATAATGGTTTTGCCCTTTTTTTGGTTTATCTCATGAAAACAGAAAAAAACAGGATTATATATAATAAGTAAGGAAATACAAAATTATTTAACTATGGGAAGATGGGGGAGGTAAGCTTCAGGTACATAATATTATTCTAACATATATTTCTATAATACATAAATGACAGCAAGAGAGGTTTCAAGAAAATTATCATTTCTGTGTCCAAGCATACCTTCAAGAAAAAAAAAAGGGTATTCGTTATTTTAATAAATATGTTCTACAACATAAGAATGAGGTATTTCTTTCAATAAAAAAGATTGGCATTATGCTGATGTTGATAAACTGACAACTTTAGATTTTAATTAGAATGTTAAATAATGAAAAAATTATAAGGCTAAGAAAAAAGGTAAGGCTCTTTTAGAAATTCAAAAAAGAAATTTTATTGGTTTCCTGTTGTAAAAAAAATTATTTTGGACTACAGGAATAATGTAACAAAGAAATCCTGGATGAATATATGTATATAATATTCTATGGGGTGTATGAAACGATTCAAGGATAAAGTAAGGGATGAGGAAGGAGTTGAAGAAGAGAGGGAAGAGGAGGAAAAGGGAGAAGGAGGAGGGGAGGAGGGAGAAGAAAGAGAAGGAGGAAAAGGAGAAGAGAGAGAAGAAAGAGGAAATCAAGAATAGAGAGAGGGAGGAAAGAGAGAAGAGAGAGGGAGAAGAAGAGAGAAGGAGGAGAGGCAGAAGAAAGAGAAGGAGGAAAAAAGAGAAGAGAGAAGGAGGAGAGGGAGAAGAAAGAGAAGGAGGAGAGAGAGAGAGAGGAGAGAGGGAGAAGGAGAGGGAGAAGGTGAGAGTGAGTGCAGAAAGAGCGAGACAAAAATAAATAATCAAAATATGGAAACCAGTGAGATTAAAAAAAGATTGGTGTTGTATTACGAGAAAATAACTCAAACCCACCTGAGGAGGAAAACAATAAAGTCAATTGACAAGTCTATTTGCAATACTTTCGACAAGACTATTAGTTATCGACAAGATATGGATTTTAAAATTCAAGTTTTTCTTATTTTTTTTTTCTTAAATAAATGGAGGAGAGAGTGAAAGCAGCACTTTCTATAAGGATTCTTTATGTTTTAAAATTAAGATCTCAAAAAAATGTGCATGTTGGAAACTAAAAAAAAAGGTTTTTGCACTCTGCAGGAATTTCCTTTTCCTCATAAATAAATGAGTTATTGTCTCAAATGTAAAAAAGAAAACTAATAACACTAAAAATATTTCATATATTAAAAGTAAAAATAACAGGGTTATACAAAAAGGTATATGTTCGAATTGTTATTGGTTCAAAAAAAAAATCAATTTATCTCCAAACACAAACTCAGAAGGAGATATACAAAAGTTTTTAGTATCAGGAAGTAAATTTACATAACTACTGGAATACCAGGGAATTACATCTTCCAGGGTATTCTTTCTGTGGTCCAGGCACAAACTTGGATAAAAGATTAGATGAGGCAGACAATCCTAAATCTACTGAGTAAACCAATCAATAGAGTTGATGAAGCCATGTGCATGGGACACGATATTGATTATGTAGGAATACCACAACGTTGGAAGATAAAAGCATGAAGCCGATAGAGAAATGTTGGTATAATTTGTCTCTATGATACAAAATCCAACCTTGAGAGAAAAAGTTGATAGGTTCATCGCGGAAGAAGATGATTAAGTGCTAAATTGAAATCCTTGGACTTGGAAATCTCTCAAAAAACTTATAGGCTCTAATGAAGCCATTAAGAACTGAGAAGAGCAATTGGCTGATGAATTACATAAAACCAATATTCACAAAGTTTCCAGAGAAGGAAAGTTTATTCCAAGGAAGTTGATTATATCTGGTCTGGGCTGATTTGATTGAAACTCAATAATGATAAGGGGTACAAGTATGCTTTAACCGTTATTGATTTGAGGAAGAAGATATGCGTGGGTTGTCCCCTTTAAAAACAAAACAGGTAATACTCTTATGTTAGCTTTTCAACAGATATTTAATAAAGTAAGAGAAAAACCTAAAAAACTGTGGACTGATGAGGGTAGAGAGTTTTATAACAAGACATTTATGAATTTTCTAAAAAAATAACAGTATTACATTATGCTTTTACAGTACCTTTAATGAAGGGAAGGCAGTTGTTGCTTGAACGTTTTAATCGCGTGTACCTTAAAAAAGAGAGAGACTATATAAAAAAATTCACACAACCTCGGTTCACAACAATGGTCATCTTTTATTCAGGATATTGTGGATAAGTATAATGACACGATTCACACGTCCAACAAATATGAAACCATCAGAAACATTTACAAAATTAAAATATGAAAAAGAGAGTAATGTCAGAAAACCTAAGTTCAAAGCTTGGTGATATCGTGAAGAATATATAGGTGGAAATCTCATTTTGAAAAGGGTTTTACTGAACGATGGATGAAAGAACTTTTAAAATTGTTGATGTAATAGATACAGTTCCTTGGACTATATAAAATATATGATTTGGAAGGGGAAGAGATTTTAGGTCTCATTTTATTCACAGGGAATTACAAAAGACAAAACTAAGGCAGATAATACACCTTTTGTGTGGACACTCGAGGGCCAAGTCCGAGGTGTACAGAAAGTATATAATGTGTGTGTCAAGGGGTGGACGTTCTTCGATCTGTAGAACCCCAAACACAGAATCCTCAACTGAATAGTCAAGGCTTCAATCACCTTTTTTGTTTGTTGATGTGTATGTGTGTGTGTGTGTCCCAACTGGCCTCACATTCAAAATCTCCCAACCCCAACCCTCACATTCAAAATCTCAACCCCAACTCAATCCTCACCCAACACAATGTCTTTTTTCTAAAATGAGATTTCCACATATATATATATATATATATATATATATATATATATATATATATATATATATGTATATATATATATACATATATATATATATATATATATATATATATTTTACGTTTTTTTTTCTCTTCTTCCAATTCTGTCTTTTTAAGGCTTTCCTCAGGTTTGATAACATAGAAAGAGGGAGTAAGAACTTTCTTGATAGGTTTAAAATCCCAAAGAGTGAAAGTAGCATTTCAAGTCTTCAAAATAAACCCAACTTTCCAAGTCTCCAAGGTAGTTACTCTCTTAAACCATCAAGGCAGAACTCATTTACTGATTTTTCAAAATTTGTGAGTCTCAAAGGTAGTTCCCATATTTAGAACCATCTTGGCAGAACCCTTTTCCTGAGTCTCCAAGGTAGTTATTTCTAAAACCATCAAGGCAGAACTCATTTTACTGATTTTTTCAAAATTTGTGAGTCTCCAAGAGTAAAACTTGTATTCTGGCTGTCATCAAGGTATAATAACTTGTTCAGTGGGTATTGTCTTGATGCTAACTCACAATGAGTACTATTGCTGTAAAACTCTTTTTCAGGATTTTGCTGGTCTCAAGGTATAACTCTTTGGTTGGGTCATCAAGGACCAAACTCGTTTCTGTGGGTCTTGGTCGCTCATAAGGTCTTCAACCAAGCCAACAATTTCGCCCCAAGTTGTAGCAGAAGCAGTATTTTCATTTACTCGTATTTCAGACACAATTTCCTGTGAGAGAAAATAATAATGTATTAATTAAGTTATTTAATTATTAAATGAGTATGCTTCAATCAAAGAAGTTTGAAAATAGGAAAATAAAAATCTTACCCTCAACAGATAAGAGGTTTGAATCCAGTTCATCAACTTGAAGGTTTAAGTTTCCATACAAAGACCAAGAGAGAGTTCCAAAGGAACACCAAGAGTCATCCCACTCAAGGTCTTGCTCTGTTCTGTAGGTCTTGGTCGCTCACAGAGGTCTTCAACCAAGCCAACAATTTCGGCTCCAAGTTGTAGCAAAGCAGTATTTTCATTTTGTATTTCAGATACAATTTCCTGTGAGAGAAAATAATAATGTATTAATTAAGTTATTTAATTATTAAATGAGTATGTTTCCAATCAAAGTTTGAAAATAGGAAAGTATCAAAAAATTCTTACCTCAACAGATAAGAGAGGTTTGAATCCAGTTCATCAACTTGAAGGTTTAGTTCCATACAAGACAGAGAGTTCCAAGGAACACCAAAGTCATCCCACTCAAGGTCTTGGTGCAAGCTCATAAGGTCTTCAACCAAGCCAAACAATTTCCCCCAAGAGGTGCTTAGTAAGGGAAGCAGTATTTTTCATTTTGTATTTCAGATACAATTTCCTGTGAGAGAAAATAATAATGTATTGTATAATTCTGTTATTTAATTATTAAATGAGTATGCTTCAATCAAAGTTTGAAAATAGGAAAATAAAAAATCTTCTTGCACCTCAACAGATAAGATATTTGAATCCAGTTCATCAATTTGAAGGTTTAGTTCCATACAAGACAGAGAGTTCCAAGGAACACCAAAGTCATCCCACTCCAAGGTCTTGGTCGCTCATAAGGTCTTCAACCAAGCCAACAATTTCCCCCCAAGTTGTAGCAAAAGCAGTATTTTCATTTCGTATTTCAGATACAATTTCCTGTGAGAGAAAATAATAATAATGTATTAATTAAGTTATTTAATTATTAAATGAGTAATGCTTCAATCAAAGTTTGAAAAATAGGAAAATAAAAAATCTTACCTCAATAGATAAGAGGTTTGAATCCAGTTCATCAACTTGAAGGTTTATAGTTCCATTACAAGACAGAGAGTTCAGACAAGCACACAGCAAAAACAAATGTTTAAAAATGGAGCTCTGGGTTTGGAAGCTGTTTATAGAGAAAGACTGCGTGGGTGTGGTTTCCTTTGGAAATTCCCTGGAGCAGAAGCCTAGGCAAGCCTCCTTCATTGGGAAATTTTTCAAAACCATAACATCCTGTAATTTTCTAGTGATTTCTCTTGTGAGTCAGAGATGAACTGGAAAAAAATGATGTAAGAAGTGGGCGGGACTTAGGCAAAAGTAGGCGGGGCTGGAGAGTAGAAAAGTGGGCGTTGCTGTGGGCTTAGAAAAAATACCTCATGAAAAGTGGGCGGAGCTT
>NW_028222123.1:17500-20000 GCF_056783735.1 Eptatretus burgeri
CTTTATTCTCAAGTCAAAGGTGTGATCTGATATTATGTGGTTTATTTTTGTATTTTTCAAGTCAATGGATTGACACCCTGATAGAATATGTGGTTTTATTTTTGTATTTGTAAATGGTGAGCAAAACATAACCACACACAAGCCGCAAAACACCAATGATCAAACAAATGCAATCTGTTACCATACTCATGAAGTCAGTCATAAATACTACTCTGTTTCAAGATCTCCAACGTTGATTGTTCACCAAAAATTTTCCTCCTCGCACGCGAAGCAAAAAGTGGGGTTAAGCAATTGGTTGTTGTCCGTCCATCCATTAGCCCATCTACAAACACAAAATCGAGAAACAATTTATTTCAATTTAATGCGTTGTATTTTGAACACTCGAATCGGAACACATGAATCTGAGAAAACGCAACATGCCGTTTTACCGTACTTTGAATCTGAATTTGTCCTTAATCGCACATGTACAGAGAGGAGTGAGATAAAGTGTAATATTTTCCTCTCTCTGCCTGCTTAGCAGTCAAACAAAGTTCCACTCTAACCCTAACAGCATGATTCTGATCATCACAGAAGCAAACACCAAATGGATTGATACCTACATGACCCAGCGCGGCACTGCATCAGCCATCTTCGTCCAAAAAACCTTCAGATGCTGTTTCACCACTCATGGTTTGCTCCAGGATGATCATGAGCAATAACAGCACATGTTTTCCAATTCCGAATCTGCAAAGTTCGCACGTCAGAACAGCAAACAGAAAGTTTGTCAGCCCACATCACCAGACTTCAAATGGCTTGGCCAAACATTCGGTGAGAGAATCATCAAATCTGGATTGGAGAAGCTTCCAGAGGGAAACCTATAAGGAAAGCTGTCTCTGTCTCATGTTCAAATACCGCATCATGCCACAATCAACAACTGGTGCAGCTCCATCTGAGTTGTTGATGGAAACGACATACCTGGAGAGGAGCCGACGCTTTGACAACCTCAAACCGGACATGTCTTCAAACGTCTATCAGAGCCATCTTAATCAAATATTAGTGCACAATACAGTATGTTCAACAGTCGCTTGTATCAACATTGAGAGAGATCCAGTGTTTACTCTGCGACTTCAGCATGTGTCTGGTTTTTATTTCCTGGATACGACTGCTCATTTCTTGGTCACATGCTGGTGCCTCGAGGTCAAATGGAGGAGTGCTTGTTATTTTTTTACCTGTTTGCCGAGGCCTCGGGGTCTATTGTACCTGATGAAACCAGCTGCGAAGCCGGCGAACCGTTGCTTGAGACCAGGTCTGCTCGCCTTTGCTTTTTTTTGCTCAAATTTGGAGGAGCTTCGATTTAGTTTACTTTCTTGGTTGGAAGCGCCCTTTCTTCTTCTTTAAAAATGTTTAATCCCAACCGCTGCAATATTATAATATATCTATTTGTATGTATACATACATACATATTACAGTAGGGGAGAATCAAGTATTTGATACACTCCCGATTTTGCGGGATTTCCCACTTACAAAGCACGTAGAGGTCTGTAATTTTTAAATCATAGGTACACTTCAACTGTGAAAAGACGGAATCTAAAACAAAAATCCTGAAAATCACATTGTTTGGATTTTTTGGAATAATTAATTTGCATTTTATTGCATGAAATAAGTATTTGATACATCAGAAAAACAGACCCTTAATATTTTATGGTACAGAAACCTTTGTTTTGCAATTAAAGAGAATCCCGACGTTTCATGTAGTTCTTAACCAGGTTTGCACAAACTGCAGCAGGGGATTTTGGCCCACTCCTCCACATACAGATGTGTTCTCCTTCCAGATCCTTTAGGTTTCCGGGGCTGTCGCTGGGCAACACAGACTCTCTCAGTTCTCTCTCCAAAGATAGCTTTCTTTATTGGGTTCAGGTCTGGAGATCTGGCGAGGCCACTCCAGGACCTTGAGAAGGATGCTTTCTTACGGAGCCACTCCCAGTTGCCCTGGTTGTGTGTTTCGGGTCACTGTCATGCTGGAAAACCCAGCCCACGCCCCATCTTCAATGCTCTTGTTCGAGGGAACTGGGTTATTGGCCAAGATCTCATCACGAAAACATGGCCCTGGCAGAATCCATCCTCCCCTCAATACGGTGCAGTCGCCCTCCTGTCCCCTTTGCAGAAAAGCATCCCCAAAGAATGAAGTTTCCCACCTCCATGCTTCACGGTTGGGATGGTATTCTTGGGGTTGTACTTACATCCTTCTTCCTTCAACACAACAGCAGAGTGGGAGTTTAAAAACCAAAAGCTCTATTTTGGTCTCATCAGGACCACATGACCTTTCTCCCATTCCTCCTCTGGATCATCCAGATGGTCAATGGCAAACTTCAGACGGGCCTGGACATGCGCTTGGCTTGAGCAGAGGGACCTTGCGTGCGCTGCAGGATTTTTAATCCATGACGACGTAGTGTGTTACTTATGGTTTTCTTTTGATACTGTGGTCCCAGCTCTCTTCAGGTCATTGACCAGGTCCTGCCGT
>NW_028222123.1:27500-45000 GCF_056783735.1 Eptatretus burgeri
ACCAGGGGAGCTGGGAATGGCGACTTCACGTGTGGGAGCAAACGAGCTGGGTGGGGGTGCAACGGCTGACAGGCCCGCGGTGGAGGCGGGTGAAAAAATAATTCGTGGAACGTGTTGGGCGAGGGTCGTGACGATGACCGAAAGGGAAAAATTAAATGGGGAGACCAAAACGTGTGAGACGAGACACGAGGTGACGACAACAGAAATAATAGTTGAGACAAGGGAGGTAAAGGGTGAAGAGTTGGCAGAGACACGGGAGATGGGAACGATAGAGGGAAGACTACACGATGAAGACGGGGTAAGTGACGCGCACGCACACACGGAGGTAGTGGAGGACAATGGGGGTGAGCTCGCGGAGCGTGTTGGGACCCGGTGCGAGCAGCGGGATGGCCTCCTCCAGGAACGAGGGGAGGGAGTATGCCCCTTGAGGCGAGTCACGACCAGGTGAGTTCGGTCGTGCTTTGCGAGGTTGAGGGGACGAGTGCTGTGGACGGGTGCACGGGAGAGCTTGGGGGTATAGAGGCCCCGGAGACCCTTGTGGGGACACGAATCCCCAGTGTGGTTGTCCCTGTGTGTGTGGTGCAAGGTGTGAGTGCGTCCCCGTGTGTGGAAGCGACCCCGTGTGTGAGTGGTGTGGTGGCGATGGTGCCGGAGTACGTGCTTCCCAGCACGCCGTGTGTGGATGAGGCACCGTGTGTGGAGTGAGGCCGTGTGTGTGTGAGTGAAACGGCCAGTATGAGTGAGGCACCCCGCGTGAGTGGTGTGGTGGCGAGGTGTGCCGGTGTGTGAGTACGGTGTATGGATGAGGCACCGCGGGTTAGTGCCCCCGCGTGTGTGGGTGAGGCACGGTGTGTGGATGAGGCACAGCGGTTGAGTGCCCTCGCGTGTGTGGGTGAGGCACCGCGGGTGAGTGCCCCCGCGCGAGTGAATGGAGCACCACGTGTGAGTAGTATGGTTTGTGTGAGTAGTGAGGCACGCGTGAGTGAACGGCCGTGTGCAAGGTCGCTGTGTGCCAGGGAGACCGTGTGTGTGAGAGAGCGGTATGAGAGGGAGATGTCGGTTGGCATGCGGGAGCACGCAGCCGCGTCTCCCCGTGTGAATGTGATGGAGTGGACTGTGTGCGTCGTAACACGCAGGTGTGCGTGTGTGGAATGGCGACGGAGACGGCGACAGAGGAGAGAAAGCCGAGTAGCGGCTGTAGTTGTTTCGAGGACCGTGCCGGGTTCACCCAGCAGTGAGCACGCGGTTCGTGCTGTGCAACGCACGAGACCACCACGTGCTCGCTTGCGAGAGTGAAGTCCCGGTCCGGAAACGCACGCGGTGGATTTGCCGATCCCGCGGACGGACAAAGTTTAGGCAGGTAAATGGATTTGGACCGGACGGGTTCTCCACGCGATCGTGTGTGTTAAGCTCCAACGGGCAAAGCACATGTGTTCGCGTGGGGAACCCCTCGAGACGTGGGGCTTGTTTTTTTTTATGCGCACGGTGACGCCATGGCTGCACGTGGGGTTGGAATCCGGCAGGAGGGGTATCTCTGCCGGATGGTCCCGCCCAAGGAGGGACGAGGAACACGTGCAGCTGCATGACGTCACGGGCAGGTGCAAAGTGCGCGAGCTCTGAGTTGCCGCGCAGGTGCTGCGCATGGAAAAAAAAAAAAGAAAAAAAGCAAGCCTCACTTTCGGGTGTACAGGATTCCTGGGCAAGGGGTGAAAGACCCCCCTTACCTGGGCACAGGATGGAAACTAGTTAGGGGGAAGGGTTAGCATAGCTAGACCGACTTCATGGGGCAGGGGTAAGTCCTCATGGAGTCCGTGGAATGGATTAGGTAGAGGGATTTTAGCCAGATTTAGGTGGGGAAATAAAATAAAATGAATTTTTGAGTTAGGAGACAGAGACAGACTTGTGGATGTGTAGAGGGGACGTAGTTTAGCTACGTAGTGTTAAAAGGATCGTGCTGTAGTTTAAGGGACGACGTGGGAGCACGAGTTAGTTAGGGGAGGTAGTTAGAAGAATGGCAGAGTTCAGCAGTGTGTGTGTTGAAGAGTTGGTGAGTTGTGTGAGGCAGTAGTACATGTGGTGAGTGAGTGAGGCCAGCGGGTCTGTGTGTATGGAGCGAATGGGGAATGCATGGTGCGATGAGTGATTGGGGGAGGAGTGACTCCCCGCCTCAAGGGACCCCGGGGTCAGTGTAGAGTGAGTTAGCTGGGTTAGTCAAATTGAAAATGGAGGTCGTTTTGTTGTTGGTGGGAAAGTAGGCTCGAGACCCATTTGGAGGGGTGCAGGAGCCCTGTTGACGGGCTTGGGAGCGTGGCTGCGAAAGGTGAGTATCGCTGAGTGGGTACCCCGGGCACCAGGCTAGTCGGCCGCGGTAGGCCATGGGCCCATGGGGGGCCGGGATAGAGTAGTGGGCACGGGTGCGCCTGCTTGGTGCGGGGGCCCGGGGCGCCATTAGCCGCGTGGGCAGTGTTGTGGGCACGGGTGACCCTCGGAAAGGGGCCCGGGAGGCCGGCCTGCCACGTGTGCGTTTCAGGGGAGGTGCCATGGGGGCACTCCCCGGTGTTAGGGAGCTGGTAGGCTCGGAGGCAGTGTAGTGCCCGGGGTGCCATAGCGGGAGATTCGGCAGAGGGTCGTGCCTGCCAAAGGGAGCCACGTGTCCCAGCCATGAGACCGTGTGAGGGCACGGAGAGAAAATTGGGGGGCGAGGCCCGAAATTGTAAGGACACCAACACAGGCGACGGGAATCTGGGTTGTTAGAACCAATAGTTTAAGCGAGAGGCGCTTGTTGAAAGCCCCGGGGTAGTTTAACAGTTAAATGGTTAGGGTAGATTAGGAGATGTACCCCTCCGCACCATCCATCCCCTCGCTGTCGTTGTGGGCCGCTGGACCCACTTTGGGTTAAGATCGCCGAACTCTGGGGAGGCCATTCTGAGGCTTCGTTGGGCCTCGACACAGGACGTTAGCTCTCCCTTGTTCCCCTCCGGGAAGGGAACGTAGGGGTTGGGAGTAGGCTAGGTGACAGGATAGGTTAGCCGAACAAGGACGATAAAGGGGGTTAGGGGACGATTTATAGTGGGGGAGTAAAAATAAAAACAACAAAAAAAATAAGTTGGGGCTAAATTGGGGTTTGACAAATTAAGGGAGTGGGTATGTACAGTGACAGGCAAAGGCGATAGGTTGGGAGGGAGACAGGTAGGTAGGTCCGAGCCCGCCTTCCAAGTGGCCAGCACCACCGCACTCCCTCCACCAACCTCCACTGAACGGCAAAGGCTGGCCAGCTTCATCGGCTGGCCTGTGTTGGCAGAGGCCGGCCAACTTCATCGGCAGCTGTTGTTTGCTGCAAGGCCTGTGCCATCGGCTGGCCTGTTTTGCTGCAGGCCTGTGCCGGCCAGCTGTGTGCTGCAAGCCTGTGCCGGCCAGTTCAGCTGCTGGCTGTTTTTTTCAAGGCCTGTGCCGGCCAGTTCATCTGCCCGCTGTGTTTGCCTGCAGCGGCCTTCTTCTGCGGGCTGAGTTTGCCTGCTCACCTTTGCCATGCCATGCCCACTGCCCATGTTCACCAGCCCCGTTCAATTTTTGCTTTGCCCCCTGTTCATTTCCATGTGCGCCAGGATCCGCAAAGCAACAGTTGGCAAGCTGCAAGAACTGCCCTGTTGGCAGTTACAACACGGGCCTGCAGTGGCGGCCCGTGCACCGTGTTTGCGTTCATGCATCCATTCGTTGTGCTCATTGCGTGTGCCACTTGAGCTGGCACGGAGACTGCGTTGTGCAGCCCAAGCACCGTTGTGGTTCACTGAGTTCAGTTCAAAAGGGAAGGCCTTGGACTGCGTGTGAGCAGCCAGCCACGTTCCCTGTCACCTGCATTGTTTTGAGCCAGAGACTGCATGTGGGCAGCCTGGCTCCCTGCTAACTGCTTTCTTTGCAGAGTTCAATGATCCTGGGCCATGGTTTAGTGTAAAATTTGTAAGTTAAGGTTAAGATGTACTGTACATATGAGTGCGCCCCCGGCATGTTTGTCTTAGCGCCGGCAATTTTATTTAAGTCGTCCGTGTGAGTGAGTTTGTTTAGATAGTTACGCAGCCCTCAGGTTATTTATTTTGGGGACACGAATACCATGAATGTCGCACTCAGGGATCCGTAGGTAAAATGTACTAGGGGAAAACTACACATGATGGCACACGAAAATTTGACGACTCGGGACGAGTCTGTAAAAAGGGAAGGGGGTAGTGTTGTGGTTACCAGATTCGCAAACCACCATTCAGGTCCCTTAGGTGAGGTATCTCGGTAAGTGCATGTGTAGTTAGGCCCAAACCCGTTGTCTAGTGGGAATACATGTCATTTATACGTGCTGCGACTCTTCAGGATAGCCGTTTTTCTTTACTATCTTTATTTTGGACCAATCGCCACCATCACAACCACAACATCAACCACCAACCACAACGCCGCTTCACCACAACCGCCATGACCTTTACCGTCACAACTCGCCACCATCGCATCACCGTCATCTCGCGCCACTCATGGGCACCGATGCTGGACTCGTGTAGGGCGCACGTTGAACAGCGTGTACAAAATCACGGATTTTCTGCTTCAAAAACGGATCCAAAACGACACACGCCCACTTTTTGCCGTCCAATCGGTGAGCGAGGGGCGAATTGGCTCCTGCCCCCAGGGCGATCGATATATGCAAATTTGTGGATCAAAAGCCTTCACGCCCACTTTTTCTCGGGCCAATGGGGAGCGAGTTGAAAGGTCAAAGGGAGGGGGTCAAAGGCGAAGTTACGGGGGATAAAAGGACGGTGTTCGTCAGTCAAAGGAGTCAGAAGTCGGAACGAGAAAGAGTCGGAACAGAACGAGTCGCAGAACGAGGAAGAAGGAGAGTCAAGGTCGGAACGAGGCGAAGGAGTCGGAGCAGAGAGTCAAGACTTCGCGGGCGGTGGAGCTGCTCGTCGTGTGCGGTGAAGTAGGTTCGGAGGGGACGAGCTGTGGTGAGGCGGCGACACCGGACAAGGGGGTGCTCGCGCCGTGCAGGGAGCTGCACCCCGAGGGAGGCCGGCAGCGCGACCTGGCCGAGGTGGAGACGCTCGTCGCACATAATAAAGATCCTCTATACCCCGAGCATCAGCAACCCTCCTGTTTCCCCCCGCGCTGAGATAGTGCGACCAAGGGGGCCCCGTTCCCACCCCCTGCCAGGCACTGTCCACGAGGCCCGCGGGTTGCGGGGCCATCGCGCTCCGCGTCTCATCACCAGACGGGTAGGCCCGACCAGGTCTCGGCCCCAGGCCTACCTCATTCTTGAGGGTATTTCTTTTCCTTGGTTTTGGGTATGTGTTGTCGGCGCCCGTCTGTGAAGTAGAATTGTATAAGTGTTGCCGTGTGCTCGGTAGTCGGTATTAGCTCTGCACTGTGTTTTCACTTTTATGTTTGCTTTTTGTGTAAATGGAATTGTGTTTTCTTTTTTGTGTGCATTTGGTGGAATTGTATTTGTGTGCTTTCCGTGTGCCGCGAATAAATGTGCTTTATTGTTGAACTGTTCTCCCGCTTCGCTTCGTCTTTTCCCCATTGAATCCCCATCTTGCTTCACGTAAAGGGTTGGTAGTGGGCTGAATACGCCCGATAATTAATCGAACCGTCGAGGTCGACGATAACACCGCCGGTTATTCTGATAGTACGGAACGGGTCGCTTAAGTGGCCCGTGTCCGAAGTCGACCTGCGGCGAGGTGCGACGCCCGGTCTACCCTCCGCGTGGGTACTTAGGTAGTTCGAATTTGGCGAGCAACCCTATCCCACGCGGGGCTGATTGGCTCGATCGCGGTGAGACCGAAAGGTCCACCCGTGACTGGTTCCCGGCGTTAGTCCGAGAGGGTCACGACTGGATTGTCCGTCCGGTGGGCGACGTGCCGCGATTCGAGTTACGTGGCCGTCGCACGCCGGCGGGCGCGAAGACCGCAACACTGGTGTCAGGTCGTGCGATACAAATTCATCGCCTCCTCGCGGCACTGGTATCGGAGAACAGGAAAGCGGTCTGTCCTGTCTCCGGCCAAATTCACGGGAATCGGTCCAGGGGTGAGAGAAGCGACCCCCGATTCCCTCCAAATTACGAGCGAGCAAATTAACCCTTCACGAGAAGCAAGATGGCGTCTCAAGGCGAGCGGGAGCCGGGGGTATTAGAAATGTATATGTGTAATAATGTAGAGTCCATGGTCCAGGATGGAATCCCCGAGCAGGAAATGTTGATTGTGCAGGAACACGGACTCGCCCAACTGAACCCAGGGCCCGAGGTGGGTGCGGCAGCGGCCGCGGTGTATGACACCTCCCCCCTCTCCACCAAGACCCTTCCCCAACCCTTGCCGAAACGGCTCAGCTGAGTGCATCCAACATGGCCCAGCTACAGCCATGCTGGCGGCAATGAACGAAAAGATGAATGCGAAAATGATCGAAAAATGGATGCAAACACAAATGAAATGAAAAACGAAATGAAAGGCATGAACGAAAAGATGAATGCAAATGATGGATGAAAAGATGGATGCAAATACACAACGAAAAATGAAAACGAAAATGGATGCGAATACACAGCAAATAAACGGAATGAAAGCAAACATGAAAGAAGAAATTAAAGAGCTGCGGGGTGAGACGCAGAACATGGGCCGATGCCTGCAGGCGGGCATGAAGGCCGTGACCACGGAGCTGTGAATGGCGACTTCACGTGTGGGAGCAAACGAGCTGGGTGGGGGTGCAACGGTTGGACAGGCTCCGCGGTGGAGGCGGGTGAAAAATAATTCGTGGAACGTGTTGGGCGAGGGTCGTGACGATGACCGAAAGGGAAAAATTAAATGGGGAGACCAAAACGTGTGAGACGAGACACGAGGTGACGACAACAGAAATAATAGTTGAGACAAGGGAGGTAAAGGGTGAAGAGTTGGCAGAGACACGGGAGATGGGAACGATAGAGGGAAGACTACACGATGAAGACGGGGTTAGTGACGAACACACACACATTGAGGTAGTGGAGGACCATAGGGGTGAGCTCGCGGAGCGTGTAGGGACTCGGTGCGAGCAGCTGGATGGCCTGCTCCAGGAACGAGGGGAGGGAGTATGCCCCTTAAGGCGACTCACGACCAGGTGAGTTCGGTCGTGCTTTGCGAGGTTGAGGGGACGAGTGCTGTGGACAGGTGCACGGAGAGCTTGGGGGTATAGAGGCCCCGGAGACCATTGTGGGGACACGAATCCCCAGTGTGGTTGTCCCTGTGTGTGTGGTGCAAGGCGTGAGTGCGTCCCCGTGTGTGGAAGCGACCCCGTGTGTGAGTGGTGTGGTGGCGATGGTGCCGGAGTACGTGCTTCCCAGCATGCCGTGTGTGGATGAGGCACCGTGTGATGTGAGGCCCGTGTGTGTGAGTGAAACGGCGTGCGTGAGTGAGGCACCACGTGTGAGTGAGTGTGGTGAGGAGGAAATCGCGGGTGAGTGCCGCGGTGAAGGAGTGAGGGACGTTGTGTGGGAAGAGACCGCGTGTGTGAGTGTCGCCGTGTGTATGGCGAGTGAGGTACCGCGGGTTGAGTGCTCCCCGCGTGTAAGTGAGTGAGGCACGGTGTGTGGATGAGGCACAGCGGTTGAGTGCCCTCGCGTGTGTGGGTGAGGCACCGCGGGTGAGTGCCCCGCGCGAGTGAATGGAGCACCACGTGTGAGTAGTATGGTTTGTGTGAGTAGTGAGGCACGCGTGAGTGAACGGCCGTGTGCAAGGTCGCTGTGTGCCAGGGAGACCGTGTGTGTGAGAGAGCGGTATGAGAGGGAGATGTCGGTTGGCATGCGGGAGCACGCAGCCGCGTCTCCCGGTGTGAATGTGATGGTGTGGACTGTGTGCGTCGTAACACGCAGGTATGCGTGTGTTGAATGGCGACGACGACGGCGACAGAGAAGAGAGAAAGCCGAGTAGCGGCTGTAGTTGTTTCGAGGACCGTGCCGGGTTCACCCAGCAGTGAGCACGCGGTTCGTGCTGTGCAACGCACGAGACCGCCACGTGCTCGCTATGCGAGGGTGAAGTCCCGGTCCGGAAACGCACGCGGTGGATTTGCCGATCCCGCGGACGGACAAAGTTTAGGCAGGTAAATGGATTTGGACCGGACGGGTTCTCCACGCGATTGTGTGTAAAGCTCCAACGGGCAAAGCACATGTGTTCGCGAGGGGCATCCCTTGTGACGCGGGGCTTGTGTTTTTTTTATGCGCACGGTGACGCCATGGCTGAACGTGGGGTTGGAATCCGGCAGGAGGGGTATCTCTGCCGGATGGTCCCGCCCACTGAGGGACGAGGAACACGTGCAGCTGCATGACGTCACGGGCAGGTGCAAAGTGCGCGAGCTCTGAGTTGCCGCGCAGGTGCTGCGCATGGGAAAAAAAAAAAAAAGCAAGCCTCACTTTCGGGTGTACAGGATTCCTGGGCAAGGGGTGAAAGACCCCCTTACCTGGGCACAGGATGGAAACTAGTTAGGGGGAAGGGTTAGCTTAGCTAGACCGACTTCATGGGGCAGGGGTAAGTCCTCATGGAGTCCGTGGAATGGATTAGTTAGAGGGATTGTAGCCAGATTTAGGTTGGGAAATAAAATGAATTTTTGAGTTAGGAGACAGAGACAGACTTGTGGATGTGTAGAGGGGACGTAGCTTAGCTACGTAGTGTTAAAAGGAACGTGCTGTAGTTTAAGGGACGACGTGGGAGCACGAGTTAGTTAGGGGATGTAGTTAGAAGGATGGCAGAGTTCAGTGGTGTGTGTGTTGAAGAGTTGGTGAGTTGTGAGGTGAGTACATGGTGAGTGAGTGAGGCCAGCGGGTCTGTGTGTGTGGAGTGAATGGGGAATGCATGGTGCGATGAGTGATTGGGGGAGGAGTGACTCCCGCCTCAAGGGACCCCGGGGTCAGTGTAGAGTGAGTTAGGGGTTAGTCAAATTGAAAAATGGAGGTCGTTTTGTTGTTGGTGGGAAAGTAGGCTCGAGACCCATTTGGAGGGGTGCAGGAGCCCTGTTGACGGGCTTGGGAGCGTGGCTGCGAAAGGTGAGTATCGCTGAGTGGGTACCCCGGGCACCAGGCTAGTCGGCCGCGGTAGGCCAAGGGCTCCATGGGGGCCGGGATAGAGTAGTGGGCACGGGTGCGCCTGCTTGGTGCGGGGCCCGGGGCGCCATTAGCCGCGTGGGCAGTGCAGTGGGCACGGGTGACCCTCGGAAAGGGGCCCGGGAGGCCGGCCTGCCACGTGTGCGTTTCAGGGAGGTGCCATGGGGGCACTCCCCGGTGTTAGGGAGCTGGTAGGCTCGGAGGCAGTGTAGTGCCCGGGGTGCCATAGCGGGAGATTCGGCAGAGGGTCGTGCCTGCCAAAGGGAGCCACGTGTCCCAGCCAGGAGACCGTGTGAGGGCACGGAGAGAAAATTGGGGGCGAGGCCCGAAATTGTGAGGACACCAACACAGGCGACGGGAATCTGGGTTGTTAGAACCAATAGTTTAAGCGAGAGGCGCTTGTTGAAAGCCCCGGGGTAGTTTAACAGTTAAATGGTTAGGGTAGATTAGGAGATGTACCCTCCGCACCATCCATCCCTCGCTGTCGTTGTGGGCCGCTGGACCCACTTTGTGTTAAGATCGCCGAACTCTGGGGAGGCCATTCTGAGGCTTCGTTGGGCCTCGACACAGGACGTTAGCTCTCCCTTGTTCCTCTCCGGGAAGGGAACGTAGGGGTTGGGAGTAGGCTAGGTGACAGGATAGGTTAGCCGAACAAGGACGATAAAGGGGGTTAGGGGACGATTTATAGTCGGGGAGTAAAAATAAAAACAACAAAAAATAAGTTGGGGCTAAATTGGTTTTTCAAACAAATTAAGGGAGTGGGTATGTACAGTGACAGGCAAAGGCGATAGGTTGGGAGGGAGACAGGTAGGTAGGTCCGAGCCCGCCTTCCAAGTGGCCAGCACCACCGCACTCCCTCCACCAACCTCCACTGAACGGCAAAGGCTGGCCAACTTCATCGGCTGGCCGTGTTTTGCTTCAAGGCAGAGGCCGGCCAACTTCATCGGCAGCTGTTGTTTTGCTGCAAGGCCTGTGCCATCGGCTGGCCGTGTTTTTCTGCAAGGCCTGTGCCGGCCAGTTCATCTGCTGGCTGTTTTTCTTCAAGGCCTGTGCCGGCCAGTTCATCTGCCGGCTGTGTTTGCCTGCAGCGGCCTTCTTCTGCGGGCTGTGTTTGCCTGCTCACCTTTGCCATGCCATGCCCACTGCCCACGTTCACCAGCCCCGTTCAATTTTTGCTTTGCCCCCTTGTTCATTTCCATGTGCGCCAGGATCCGCAAGGCAACAGTTTGCAAGCTGCAAGAACTGCCCTGTTGGCAGCTACAACACGGGCCTGCAGTGGCGGCCCGTGCACCGTGTTTGTGTTCATGCATCCATTCGTTGTGCTCATTGCGTGTGCCACTTGAGCTGGCACGGAGACTGCGTTGTGCAGCCCAAGCACCGTTGTGGTTCACTGAGTTCAGTTCAAAAGGGAAGGCCTTGGACTGCGTGTGAGCAGCCAGCCACGTTCCCTGTCACCTGCATTGTTTTGAGCCAGAGACTGCATGTGGGCAGCCTGGCTCCCTGCTAACTGCTTTCTTTTGCAGAGTTCAATGATCCTGGGCCATGGTTTAGTGTAAAATTTGTAAGTTAAGGTTAAGATGTACTGTACATATGAGTGCGCCCCCGGCATGTTTGTCTTAGCGCCGGCAATTTTATTTAAGTCGTCCGTGTGAGTGAGTTTGTTTAGGTAGTTACGCAGCCCTCAGGTTATTTATTTTGGGGACACGAATACCATGAATGTCGCACTCAGGGATCCGTAGGTAAAATGTACTAGGGGAAAACTACACATGATGGCACACGAAAATTTGACGACTCGGGACGAGTCTGTAAAAAGGGAAGGGGGTAGTGTTGTGGTTACCAGATTCGCAAACCACCATTCAGGTCCCTTAGGTGAGGTATCTCGGTAAGTGCATGTGTAGTTAGGCCCAAACCCGTTGTCTAGTGGGAATACATGTCATTTATACGTGCTGCGACTCTTCAGGATAGCCGTTTTTCTTTTACTATCTTTATTTTGGACCAATCGCCACCATCACAACCACAACATCAACCACCAACCACAACGCCGCTTCACCACAACCGCCATGACCTTTACCGTCACAACTCGCCACCATCGCATCACCGTCATCTCGCGCCACTCATGGGCACCGATGCTGGACTCGTGTAGGGCGCACGTTGAACAGCGTGTACAAAATCACGGATTTTCTGCTTCAAAAACGGATCCAAAACGACACACGCCCACTTTTTGCCGTCCAATCGGTGAGCGAGGGGCGAATTGGCCCCGCCCCCAGGGCGATCGATATATGCAAATTTGTGGATCAAAAAGCCTTCACGCCCACTTTTTGTCGGGCCAATGGGGAGCGAGTTGAAAGGTCAAAGGGAGGGGGTCAAAGGCGAAGTTACGGGGGGATAAAAGGACGGTGTTCGTCAGTCAAAGGAGTAAGAAGTCGGAACGAGAGTAAGAAGTCGGAACGAGTAGTAAGAAGTCGGAACGAGGAAGAAGGGAGTCGTAAAGGTCGGAACGAGGCGAAGGAGTCGGAACAGAGAGTCAAGACTTCGCGGGCGGTGGAGCTGCTCGTCGTGTGCGTTGAAGTCGGAACGGAGGGGACGAGCTGTGGAGAGGCGGCGAGGGCGGACGAGGGGGTGCTCGCGTCGTGCAGGGAGCTGCACCCCTGGGAGGCCGGCAGCGCGACCTGGCCGAGGTGGAGACGCTCGTCGCGCACATAATAAAGATCCTCTATACCCCGAGCATCAGCAACCCCCTCCTGTTTCCCCCCGCGCTGAGATAGTGCGACCAAGGGGGCCCCGTTCCCACCCCCTGCCAGGCACTGTCCACGAGGCCCGCGGGTTGCGGGCCATCGCGCCCGTGTCTCATCACCAGACGGGTAGGCCCGACCAGGTCTCGGCCCCAGGCCTACCTCATTCTTGAGGGTATTTCTTTTCCTTGGTTTTGGGTATGTGTTGTCGGCGCCGGCTGTGAAGTAGAATTGTATAAGTGTTGCCGTGTGCTCGGTAGTCGGAATTAGCTCTGCACTGTGTTTTCACTTTTATGTTTGCTTTTTGTGTAAATGGAATTGTGTTTTCTTTTTTGTGTGCATTTGGTGGAATTGTATTTGTGTGCTTCCCGTGTGCCGAGAATAAATGTGCTTTATTGTTGAACTGTTCTCCCGCTTCGCTTCGTCTTTTTCCTCCATTGAATCCCCATCTTGCTTCACGTAAAGGGTTGGTAGTGGGCTGAATACGCCCGATAATTAATCGAACCGTCGAGGTCGACGATAACACCGCTCGGTTATTCTGATAGTACGGAACGGGTCGCTTAAGTGGCCCGTGTCCGAAGTCGACCTGCGGCGAGGTGCGATCGCCCGGTCTACCCTCCGCGTGGGTACTTAGGTAGTTCGAATTTGGCGAGCAACCCTATCCCACGCGGGGCTGATTGGCTCGATCGCGGTGAGACCGAAAGGTCCACCCGTGACTGGTTCCCGGCGTTAGTCCGAGAGGGTCACGACTGGATTGTCCGTCCGGTGGGCGACGTGCCGCGATTCGAGTTACGTGGCCGTCGCACGCCGGCGGGCGCGAAGACCGCAACACTGGTGTCAGGAGTGGGATACAAATTCATCTGCCTCCTCGCGGCACTGGTATCGGAGAACAGGAAAACAGGCTCTCCTGTCTCCGGCTAAATTCACGGGAATCGGTCCAGGGGTGAGAGAAGCGACCCCCGATTCCCTCCAAATTACGAGCGAGCAAATTAACCCTTCACGAGAAGCAAGATGGCGTCTCAAGGCGAGCGGGAGCCGGGGGTATTAGAAATGGATGTAGAATGTGTAGGATCCATGGTCCAGGATGGAATCCCCGAGCAGGAAATGTTGATTGTGCAGGAACACGGACTCGCCCAACTGAACCCAGGGCCCGAGGCGGCAGCGGCCGCGGTGTATGACACCTCCCCCCCCCTCTCCACCAAGACCCTTCCCCAACCCTTGCCGAAACGGCTCAGCTGAGTGCATCCAACATGGCCCAGCTACAGCCATGCTGGCGGCAATGAACGAAAAGATGAATGCGAAAATGATCGAAAAAATGGATACAAATACAAATGAAATAAAAACGAAATGAAAGGCATGAACGAAAAGACGATACAAACAATGATGGAAATGAAAACGAATGAATACACAGCAAATAAACGGAATGGAAGCAAACATGAAAGAAGAGATGAAAGAGCTACGGGGTGAGACGCAGAACATGGGCCGATGCCTGCAGGCGGGCATGAAGGCCGTGACCAGGGAACTTAAAATGGCGACTCCACGTGTGGGAGCAAACGAGCTGGGTGGGGGGTGCAACGAGCTGACAGGCCCGCGGTGGAGGCGGGTGAAAAATAATTCGTGGAACGTGTTGGGCGAGGGTCGTGACGATGACCGAAAGGGAAAAATTAAATGGGGAGACCAAAACGTGTGAGACGAGACACGAGGTGACGACACAACGGAAATAATAGTTGAGACAAGGGAGGTAAAGGGTGAAGAGTTGGCAGAGACGGTAGCCGGAGATGGGAACGATAGAGGGAAGACTACACGATGAAGACGGGGTAAGTGACGCGCACGCACACACGGAGGTAGTGGAGGATAATGGGGGTGAGCTCGCGGAGCGTGTGGGGACCCAGTGCGAGCACCTGGATGGCCTCCTCCAGGAACGAGGGGAGGGAGTCTGCCCCTTGAGGCGAGTCACGACCAGGTGAGTTCGGTCGTGCTTTGCGAGGTTGAGGGGACGAGTGCTGTGGACAGGTGCTTGGAGAGCTTGGGGGTATAGAGGCCCCGGAGACCCTTGTGGGGACACAAATCCCCAGTGTGGTTGTCCCTGTGTGTGTGGTGCAAGGCGTGAGTGCGTCCCCGTGTGTGGAAGCGACCCCGTGTGTGAGTGGTGTGGTGGCGATGGTGCTGGAGTGCGTGCTTCCCAGCACGCCGTGTGTGGATGAGGCACCGTGTGAGGTGAGTACATGGTGTGTGAGTGAAACGGCCAGTATGAGTGAGGTACCGCGGGTGAGTTCCCCCGCGTGTATGAGTGAGGCACGGTGTGTGGATGAGGCACAGCGGTTGAGTGCCCTCGCGTGTGTGGGCGAGGCACCGCGGGTGAGTGCCCCCGCGCGAGTGAATGGAGCACCACGTGTGAGTAGTATGGTTTGTGTGAGTAGTGAGGCACGCGTGAGTGAACGGCCGTGTGCAAGGTCGCTGTGTGCCAGGGAGACCGTGTGTGTGAGAGAGCGGTATGTGAGGGAGATGTCGGTTGGCATGCGGGAGCACGCAGCCGCGTCTCCCGGTGTGAATGTGATGGGGTGGACTGTGTGCGTCGTAACACGCAGGTGTGCGTGGGTGGAATGGAGACGACGACGGCGACAGAGGAGAGAAAGCCGAGTAGCGGCTGTAGTTGTTTCGAGGACCGTGCCGGGTTCACCCAGCAGTGAGCACGCGGTTCGTGCTGTGCAACGCACGAGACCACCACGTGCTCGCTTGCGAGAGTGAAGTCCCGGTCCGGAAACGCACGCGGTGGATTTGCCGATCCCGCGGACGGACAAAGTTTAGGCAGGTAAATGGATTTGGACCGGACGGGTTCTCCACGCGATCGTGTGTTAAGCTCCAACGGGCAAAGCACATGTGTTCGCGTGGGAAACCCCCCAAAGCGTGGGGCTTGTGTTTTTTTTATGCGCACGGTGACGTCATGGCTGCACGTGTGGTTGGAATCCGGCAGGAGGGGTATCTCTGCCGGATGGTCCCGTCCAAGGAGGGACGAGGAACACGTGCAGCTGCATGACGTCACGGGCAGGTGCAAAGTGCGCGAGCTCTGAGTTGCCGCGCAGGTGCTGCGCATGAGAAAAAAAAAAAGAAGCAAGCCTCACTTTCGGGTGTACAGGATTCCTGGGCAAGGGGTGAAAGACCCCCTTACCTGGGCACAGGATGGAAACTAGTTAGGGGGAAGGGTTAGCTTAGTTAGACCGACTTCATGGGGCAGGGGTAAGTCCTCATGGAGTCCGTGGAATGGATTAGTTAGAGGGATTGTAGCCAGATTTAGGTTGGGAAATAAAATGAATTTTTGAGTTGGAGGACAGTGACAGACTTGTGAGTGTGTAGAGGGGACGTAGCTTAGCTACGTAGTGTTAAAAGGAACGTGCTGTAGTTTAAGGGACGACGTGGGAGCACGAGTTAGTTAGGGGATGTAGTTAGGAGGATGGCAGAGTTCAGTGGTGTGTGTGTTGAAGAGTTGGTGAGTTGTGAGGTGAGTACTTGGTGAGTGAGTGAGGCCAGCGGGTCTGTGTGTGTGGAGTGAATGGGGAATGCATGGTGCGATGAGTGATTGGGGGGAGGAGTGACTCCCGCCCAAGGGACCCCGGGGTCAGTGTAGAGTGAGTTAGCTGGGTTAGTCAAATTGAAAAATGGAGGTCGTTTTGTTGTTGGTGGGAAAGTAGGCTCGAGACCCATTTGGAGGGGTGCAGGAGCCCTGTTGACGGGCTTGGGAGCGTGGCTGCGAAAGGTGAGTATCGCTGAGTGGGTACCCCGGGCACCAGGCTAGTCGGCCGCGGTAGGCCAAGGGCCCATGGGGGGCCGGGATAGAGTAGTGGGCACGGGTGCGCCTGCTTGGTGCGGGGCCCGGGGCGCCATTAGCCGCGTGGGCAGTGCAGTGGGCACGGGTGACCCTCGGAAAGGGGCCCGGGAGGCCGGCCTGCCACGTGTGCGTTTCAGGGAGGTGCCATGGGGGCACTCCCCGGTGTTAGGGAGCTGGTAGGCTCGGAGGCAGTGTAGTGCCCGGGGTGCCATAGCGGGAGATTCGGCAGAGGGTCGTGCCTGCCAGAGAGAGCCACGTGTCCCAGCCAGGAGACCGTGTGAGGGCACGGAGAGAAAATTGGGGCGAGGCCCGAAATTGTGAGGACACCAACACAGGCGACGGGAATCTGGGTTGTTAGAACCAATAGTTTAAGCGAGAGGCGCTTGTTGAAAGCCCCGGGGTAGTTTAACAGTTAAATGGTTAGGGTAGATTAGGAGATGTACCCCTCCGCACCATCCATCCCCTCGCTCTCGTTGTGGGCCGCTGGACCCACTTGGTGTTAAGATCGCCGAACTCTGGGGGAGGCCATTCTGAGGCTTCGTTGGGCCTCGACACAGGACGTTAGCTCTCCTTATTTCTCCGGGAAGGGAACGTAGGGGTTGGGAGTAGGCTAGGTGACAGGATAGGTTAGCCGAACAAGGACGATAAAGGGGTTAGGGACGATTTATAGTGGGGGAGTAAAAATAAAAACAACAGAAAAAAATTAAGTGGGGGCTAAATTGGGGTTTTTGACAAATTAAGGGAGTGGGTATGTACAGTGACAGGCAAAGGCGATAGGTTGGGAGGGAGACAGGTAGGTAGGTCCGAGCCCGCCCTCCAAGTGGCCAGCACCACCGCACTCCCTCCACCAACCTCCACTGAACGGCAAGAGCTGGCCAACTTCATCGGCTGGCCGTGTTTTGCTTCAAGGCGGAGGCCGGCCAACTTCATCGGCAGCTGTTGTTTTGCTGCAAGGCCTGTGCCGGCCAGTTCATCTGCTGGCTGTGTTTGCCTGCAGCGGCCTTCTTCTGCGGGCTGTGTTTGCCTGCTGCCTTTGCCATGCCATGCCCACTGCCCCTGTTCACCAGCCCCCGTTCAATTTTTGCTTTGCCCCCCCTGTTCATTTCCATGTGCGCCAGGATCGTAAAAGCAACAGTTTGCAAGCTGCGAGAACTGCCCTGTTGGCAGCTACAACACGGGCCTGCAGTGGCGGCCCGTGCACCGTGTTTGCGTTCATGCATCCATTCGTTGTGCTCATTGCGTGTGCCACTTGAGCTGGCACGGAGACTGCGTTGTGCAGCCCAAGCACCGTTGTGGTTCACTGAGTTCAGTTCAAAAGGGAAGGCCTTGGACTGCGTGTGAGCAGCCAGCCACGTTCCCTGTCACCTGCATTGTTTGAGTCAGAGACTGCATGTGGGCAGCCTGGCTCCCTGCGAACTGCTTTCTTTTGCAGAGTTCAATGATCGTGGGCCATGGTTTAGTGTAAAATTTGTAAGTTAAGGTTAAGATGTACTGTAAATATGAGTGCGCCCCGGCATGTTTGTCTTAGCGCCGGCAATTTTATTTAAGTCGTCCGTGTGAGTGAGTTTGTTTAGGTAGTTACGCAGCCCTCAGGTTATTTATTTTGGGGACACGAATACCATGAATGTCGCACTCAGGGATCCGTAGGTAAAATGTACTAGGGGAAAACTACACATGATGGCACACGAAAATTTGACGACTCGGGACGAGTCTGTAAAAAGGGAAGGGGGTAGTGTTGTGGTTACCAGGTTGCGAAAGCACCATTCAGGTACATTAGGTGAGGTATGTCGGTAAGTGGATGTGTAGTTAGGCCCAAAACCCGTTGTCTAGTGGGAATACATGTCATTTATACGT
>NW_028222123.1:52500-65000 GCF_056783735.1 Eptatretus burgeri
AATCAGTAAATGAGTTCTGCCTTGATGGTTTAAATAACTACCTTGGAGACTCAGGAAAAGGGTTCTGCCAAGATGGTTCTAAATATGGGGCCTACCTTGGAGACTCACAAATTTTGAAAAAATCAGTAAATGAGTTCTGCCTTGATGGTTTAAATAACTACCTTGGAGACTCAGGAAAAGGGTTCTGCCAAGATGGTTCTAAATATGGGGCCTACCTTGGAGACTCACAAATTTTGAAAAAATCAGTAAATGAGTTCTGCCTTGATGGTTTAAATAACTACCTTGGAGACTCAGGAAAAGGGTTCTGCCAAGATGGTTCTAAATATGGGTCCTACCTTGGAGACTCACAAATTTTGAAAAAATCAGTAAATGAGTTATCCTTAAGAGACTTTGTAAGTTGGTTTTACTTTGAATACTTGAAATGTGGGTTCTGGATTGATAACTCACAATGTGATACATATCTTGGAAACTCAACGGGAATGTGGTTATACCTTGAAGACTTGGAAAGTTGGGTTTATGTTGGACACTTGAAACTTTTTTGGGGGCTTTTATTTATTTATTTATTTATTTATTATTATTATTATTTTATTTATTTATATTTTGGAGACTTTTGGAGTTGCTATCACTCTTTGGGATCTAAACCTATCGATGTAGTTCTTTGTCGGATGGTGCTTGATGGGAGCAAGATCAAGAAAGTTCTGGGAAGAAAGTGCAGGCTTACTCCCCCTTTCTACGTCATCAAACCTGAAAGCCTTAAAAGACAGAATTGGAAGAAGAAAAAAAAAAACGTAAAAATATATATATATATAGGTGGAAATCTCATTTTGAAAAAGACATTGTGTTGGGCGAGGATTGAGTTGGGGTTGAGATTTTGAATGTGAGGGTTGGGGTTGAGATTTTGAATGTGAGGGTTGGGACACACACACACATACACATCAACAAACAAAAGTTAAGCCTTGACTATTCAGTTGAGGATTCTGTGTTTGGGGTTCACAGATCTAAGAACGTCCCCCTTGACACACATTATATACTGTTATACACCTCGGACTTGGCCCTCGAGTGTCCACAACGGTGTATAGTAGGAGGGAGTGAAGCGCCAACCTATTGCTCCCATTGCACACACACACACAAACAAAAGTTAAGCCTTGACTATTCAGTTGAGGATTCTGTGTTTGGGGTTCACAGATCTAAGAACGTCCCCCTTGACACACATTATATACTGTTATACACCTCGGACTTGGCCCTCGAGTGTCCACAAAGGTGTATTATATGCTTAGTTTTGTCTTTTGTAATTCCTGTGAATAAAATGAACCTAAAATCTCTTCCCCTTCCAAATCATATATTTTATAAGTCCAAGGAACTGTATCTATTACATCAACAATTTTAAAAAGTTCTTTCGTCCATCGTTCAGTAAAACCCTTTTCAAAATGAGATTTCCACCTATATATTCTTACGATATCACCAACTTTGAACTTAGGTTTTCTGACATTAATCTCTTTTTCATATTTTAATTTTGTAAATGTTTCTGATGGCTTCATATTCGTTGACGTGTGAATCGTGTCATTATACTTATCCACAATATCCTGAATAAAAGATAACCATTGTTGTGAACCGAGTTGTGTGAATTTTTTATATAGTCTCTCTTTTAAGGTACGATTAAAACGTTCAACAACAACTGCCTTCCCTTCATTAAAGGTACTGTATAATGTAATACTGTTATTTTTTAAAAATTCATAAATGTCTTGTTATAAAACTCTCTACCCTCATCAGTCCACAATTTCTTAGGTTTTCTCTTACTTTTATTAAATATCTGTTGAAAAGCTAACACAAGAGTATTACCTGTTTTGTTTTTTAAAGGGACAACCCACGCATATCTACTCCTCAAATCAATAATGGTTAAAGCATACTTGTACCCCTTATCATTATTGAGTTCAATCAAATCAGCAGACCAGATATAATCAACTTCCTTGGAATAAACTTTCCTTCTCTGAAACTTTGTGAATATTGGTTTATGTAATTCATCAGCTAATTGCTCTTCAGTCTTAATGGCATCATTAGAGCCTATAAGTTTTTGAATTTCCAAGTCCAAGTTTCAATTTAGCACTAATCATCTTCTTCACGATGAACCTATCAACTTTTTCTCTCAAGGTTGGATTTTGTATCAGAGACAAATTATATAACATTTCTCTATCGGCTTCATGCTTTTCTTCCAACGTTGTGGTATTCCCATAATCAATATCGTGTCTCATGCACACTTCATCAACTCGATTGATTGGTTTACTCCAGGATTTAGGATTGTCTGCCTCATCTAATCTTTTATCCAAGTTTGTGCCTGGACCACAGAAAGAATACCCTGGAAGATGTAATTCCCCTGGTATTCCAGTAGTTGTAAATTTACTTCCTGATAAAAACTTTTGTATATCTCCTCCGAGTTTGTGTTTGGAGATAAATTGATTTTTTTTTTGAACCACACACCGAACATATACCTTTTTGTATAACCCTGTTATTTTTACTTTTAACATATGAAATATTTTTAGTATTAGTTTTCTTTTTACATTTGAGACAATAACTCATTTATTTATGAGAAAAATTTCTGCAGAGTGCAAAAACCTTTTTAGTTTCCAACATGCACATTTGAATCTTAATTTTTAAAACATAAAGAATCCTTAGAAATGCCTTCACTCTCTCCTCCATTTATTTAAGAAAAAACTTGAATTAAAATGAATAGCTTGACGATGCTAATAGTTTTGTTGAAAGTATTGCAAATAGACTTGTTAATTCTTTGTATTCCTTCCTGGTGGGTTGAGTTATTTTCTGTAATACCTCTATTCTTTTTTGAATCTCACTGGTTTCCATACTATAATATTTATTTATTCTCTCTCTTTCCTCCCTCTCTCTTCTCTTTTTCCTCTCTCTCTTCTCTTTTTCCTCCTTCTCTCTCTCCTCCTTCTCCTTTTCCTCCTCTTCCCTCTCTTCTTCAACTCCTTCCTCATCCCTTACTATACTTGAATCGTTTACACCCCATAGAATATTATACATATATTCATCAGGATTTCTTGTTATTCCTGTATCCAAAATAATTTTTTTTACAACAGGAAACCAATAAAATTTCTTTTGAATTTCTAAAAGAGCCTTACCTTTTCTTAACCTTATAATTTTTTCATTATTTAACATTCTAATTAAATCTAAAGTTGTCGGTTTATCAACATCAGCATAATGCCAATCTTTTATTGAAAATACCTCATTCTTATGTTGTAGAACATATTTATTAAAATACCGAATACCCTTTTCTTGAAGGTATGCTTGAACACAGAAATGATAATTTTCTTGAAGCCTTCTTGCTGTCATTTATGTATTAGAAATATATGTTAGAATAATATTATGGCACGAAACACCTCCCCATCTTCCCATAGTTAAATCATTTTGTATTTCCTTACTTATTATATATAATCCTGTTTTTTCTGTTTTCATGAGATAAACAAGGGCAAAACCATTATTATATTTACCCTTATTAAATTCTTTTATTTGTTGTTTACTAATCGTGGCTCCACAAAACTCATTCTCGATACCAAGTGGATAATATTCTTCCTTACGAGACTGATTTAATTGTTCCAGGTCTTCGAGGTTAATTTTAAATGACCAATTATACCCTAAATCATTCATATCATACCCCCATTGTTCTATTCTCATACAAACGATACGCCCTTCTTTATAAAAATTTATTTTAATTCGAACTGTGAATTCTGTATGACCTGGAGATAATATCAACACTTCTGTATCTTTAGAATACACAGCCGTTTTATTTAAGTATATATATTGTGATAAATCGCTTAATCTCACCAAGTCATTCGCGTCAGTCGGGCTTGGATAATTTTTTAATTTATAAGCATTTTTCATGTTAATATTTTTGTTTATATTATATTTATGTCGTTCAGCCTGTGCCTTTGTGTAATAATTTGATAAATCAATATCCAGTTCTTGAGATACACCAAAGATAGAACCATCTTTACCAACATAAGTCATTTATATTAGATTAAAAATAATATCATAAAATTTTTTATTTTTGTTGAGTTGAAATAACACATATAGACATAATTGACCACAACACTTGGAATTTAATTCTTGGACTTGAAATGTTTGATAAACACCATTCTGTAAGAATTTTATGACTTCAACAGGTGGTGGAAGACCAAAACTATCAAAATAATATTTGTCTTGACTATTAAAAATACAAACCCAATGAGAACCGTTCCCATCATTATCTTCTAAGTTCATAATAATATTCTTTGTATGTTTCAACACATTTGTTAATTCATCTCTCATACAAATAACCACATTATGAATTTTTAATTTCTTACAATATTTGGCAAGTTGTAAATTTGATGTTGTATTCTTTCCAAATTCTTTCAACCACTCATCAATGCTCATTTATTTATTAGAAAGATATAATCCATTACCTCTTTTTGTTAATTTTACACCTGCTTGTGCTATAGAAGAAAGCATATCTCCAACTAACAATCTCGCTTTATCAGGCAGACCTTCAAGTTTTTCAGCAAAATCTACAATTACACCACTTCCACTAATTTGTTTCTCCAACTCTTTGTTATGTCTTTCCAATTCTTTTTGAGCCTGGAGTTGAGCCTTCCTTTCGTTGGCAGTTTTGACCGCTGTTGAAATACCACCCGTCAATGCTCCAACCGCACTTAAACCAGCAAATAAAGGAATTAGAAATGGGAGAAATCCTCCACTCGTCTCTCTTATTGAATATTTTTTTAACATTGGTTTTGTCATTTTAATTTTAAGTGAGCCAGTGTCATTCAAGATTTTAACCTGTTCTCTTGTGAGCAAAACATCAATTCTTACTGCTCCTTTTCTCTGAATTGTATTAACGTTAATCGTACAAGGCTTTTGATTTTGAACACAAGATGATAGTTTATGAAGATTGATTTGATTAACATATACCCCAGTTGGTACTTTGCCACTCATTTATTTAACAAAAAAATTATGTGAGACTAATCATCACACCATTATCTGTATTAATCTGCAATTCTGTTTCTTCCAAAAGCAAACAATATGTATCAACTTCTTCACTCTCTCCTCTTTCAATGTATAGGGAAGTATCCACTCGATTAGACTTTATAGTTTCTTTTTGAGCGCTCAGGTCAAACGTATAGATTGTATACAAACTTTTAAATGCTGTCATATCCAAAATAGGTTCTTTATTTCCATTACTTTCACACACCTTTTGGTAAGACTTGTATGCTTCAGCAAAATCATTTTTTTCCCAATTAATTTCCAATCTATCTCGTGGATAAAATGTTCCATCTAGAGAAACGCGAAGTTGTTTCACCTTAGCATTATCACTCAATGCATTATTCTTATCAGTCGCAGTATCACCATCTGGCTTTTTAAAAATCATCCACAGATATCGTGGCTTTCCTTCCAGAACACCCAAATTCCACGTGTAAGTAGTTTGATTGAGTTTAACGTGTTGACATCTTCTTTTGAGGTATGATACACTGAGTGGTCTCTTTGAGTTAAGTCTTCGATTCAACATCTCTTCTGTTTTAAGATTAGGAGTATATTCACTGATATACCAACTCATCTCCTCAATTACAAATTTATTCTGATCACCAAAAGCATTACCAACACCAAAAAGCAATCTATTTTCATTATCATTCCTTTGTAGTTGAAATCTAATTTTAAGACCATACAGAACTTTATCATAATCACAAAATCCAAATATACCTTTAAGAGGAACTGCCACAGTAAAACTATTTTCTGCTTTTGTATCATCATTATACATTCCTTTCCTTTGAATATATCCAGGGTCTGTGTTTGTTCCCGTTGACATATCAGGAATAAAACCTTCGACAGACCCCTTTCCCATTCTATCACTGAATGTATAGAGTGTAAATTTCATCATTTCAGATACAGCAGAGACATAATCAACCGCTTCAACTTCTTGTGTTCCAATATACAATCGCACACTATCAAACATTTTCCAGAAGAAATCATTTACAAGTGTAGCGTTTGTGTTATTCCCAGCCTTAGTGAATTTAAATTTACACAACAAGAAACTTTCGGAGAGATTCAAATAGGTTTGTTGATTATTTATTTCAAAACTTTTTGTACCATTTGTATTCCAGTCTGTTCCAGTTATTGCATTTACCTTGAAGTAATCTTCTTTTTAGTGGAGTTTGAGATAATAATAGTATCATCCAAATCATAGATACTATCAATTGCTTCCATACTTGTATTTATTTAGGAAAAAGATGTTAAAACTTTTGAAACCCTGATCCAAGTATTTGAATTATTTTCTGTCGTTCTTGGGGGACAACTGAGTTTTACCTTTCTTAATTTCTTTTATTGCTTGTAATTTATGAGATTCTTTCTGAGCATCTTTTATACTCTTTACAGCACCTGCTACATTTCCCACAGCAGAAGCAGTTGAACCAATTAGGTCTTTATGTTTAAGAATAGTTGAACCAATACCCATGAGAGTATCAATTATCCCATCTCCTCTAAATTGATGTCCAACACCCCTTTGTCTCTTAGGTTTATAGTATCCTCTACCAAGATACATACCTTCACCCTTGTAGTACGGGGAAAGGAACATCCCATCCCCTGTAATTATTTTATATTTTCCCAACTCGTGCTTCCTCACAATAACCATCGTATTTATTTATTGAAAAACTTCACGTAGGTGAATTCTGATGGATATAACTTCTCCATTAAAAGAAATCACCACGATTATCTTGGTCGGTTATCCTAAAATTTACTCTGTGTATGGTTTTTCCTGACACAGGTAGATAAACCAAATTTTTAGGCTCCATATTGAATTTATAACCAATTGGGGTTGAGTATGCGCTGAATGAAAATATTGTATTTGTTTTTAATCCATCATTATAAGCACCATCAATCAAATCACAGTGAATTAACACCGAATTTATTCCTGAGGATATTTGAATGACATTATCACTGTAAAACGTCCCATTAGTTTCAATCTTTTTTGAGGAGAAACCTAATAACTCTCTAAATGAATTATCAATTGTGAAATCAACCTTGTAGTTATTTTTAACTTTAATCGTTGATTTTGAAGTATGTTTTTGAATGTTTATAACAATATTTTTTGGTTCATCACCCTGTTCTTTCATAAGACGAGCAATTTCGGAAGATATTTGAGAAATCTCGTATGCTCCGGGTGAGACTGTTATCGTTTTGTATCCACTTCCCGGATTATAACTAAACTTGTCATTTTTCTCGGTTATATTAAATAAGGTATTATAAGTCTCCATGGACAATAAAGATGCCTCATATTCTTTTGTTGTGTCAAGTTGTAGTGGGTATGGGAATGAAGATGTGTGGTCGCTTGTTGTGAAATTAAAACTCAGGATTGTGCTTCTCATCTTATTTAATATGAGATAAAATGTCTTTATATTGAGATTTATTAATTATTTTCATGTTCATCAACTGATCTAAAATGGCTGATGCTTCATTAAAACAATTGTTATTTCCAGCCTTCTTACTGCCGAACAACAATAACAGTCTATTAACTAATTGCGATGGGTCATTTGGAAGAAAACTAATACCTGAACCAAGGATACTTAAAGCCTGAATAATGTGTTTCTCCTTCTCATTCTTCCTACTTTTACCAGAAAGAATAACCTTATAATTTAGAGTGTTCAGCAAATCAATATATACTCTATCATCATTATTTTCCATATCCAATGGTTTATCAATATACTTTGATTCATCCCTCACAGTTGAACCTTGTCTTCCATCTTTTGTGAGAAGAAACATTAATCTCGGAGTTAGTTTAACAGGGGTTGAGCAGAACTTAAGAACCTTAATTCATCATTAAATATCAATACCTTTTCTTTAACAAGATGAAATATTGCTGGTTGTTCTGTTGGAATGAGTCCTGCTTTGGTTTTTGAATCCGCTGAATATTCATTGTTTTGAACAGCATTCACAATATAATCAGGGGTTGATTAATCTCTTCCAGTTGTTGAAATAAACCTTCATCATCATATTCTAATTCTCCTAAATGCTCTAATTCTTCCTCCGTCATTTGACTGAAATCTTTTAACATTTGAAGCTTTCTAGGAGTATATTCTACTGTGGGAACTGTGGAAACATCTTTCATTTTTTCTTGGGAAGTTTTTAAAAGTGGTTTAAAAAATTTCTCTTGTTTTTTTTCAAATGCTTCTTCGCCCGTTAGTTTCTGTCTGCGTTTCTTCTTTATGTCTTCCTGTTGTTTTACAACTTTTGAAACCAACTCTTGATGTTCCTTAAATCTTCTTGCTCTTTCTTTTGTATCCATTTATTTATTGTAAAATATCATTTAATGAATTGTAAAGATCAACAGGGAAATTTTCCTTTTCTTCATCATTCAAGTAGATGTGTTCAAATAAATCCTTTTCTTTAAATATTTCATCAAATTCTTTATTAACATTAATGCGAGTTGTAATTTCTTCTTCACTAATCCTTGCATCTCTGCTTTTCATACGTTTGTGTTGAGTTTCTTCATCAACATCAAAACCGAATGATAAAATCTTCACTCCGCTCAGATATTTAATAATTTGTCTCGTTCCTTCTGGATTAGTTTCTAATATCCCAACACCACCAGATTTTAGTTTCTTTAACTCACTCTTACAATGTGAATATTTTGTTGTACCAAGAGAAACCTCCTCAAATATTTGTCCTTCATTCCTCAATCGCATATGTTCCTCCACTGAAATATAGTGATAATCTTCACCTTTTACTTCTCCAGGTCTTATTGCTCTAGTTGTTGTTGATACAATGCGTATCACGGGGTGTTTTTTAAGTAAATTTACAATATTCTCATTTGTACTACACAAGAACCTTGATTTATGAAAGTTTTTTCCAGAAGCAGATTTACCCACAAGATTTATAATAATAGTTGTCATTTATATATGTAATTGTTTATAAAACAAAAAATATATCCCTTAATATCTCATCTTGTTTCACAACAATATATTTATATTTTTCAGTCGTGTGCTTCATATAATCCTCAAATTTCTTTTTACTACATAATGTAGAACAATTATCTCTCCAAAAATTATTGATATCTATTGAATTTAACTTGAATAAAATAAAAGTATTAGCATTGTTTCTGATGGAACGACGAGGAAGTTGAAAGTACGATTGACTAAGATAAATACAATTACAAGAAGAATGTCTCCCTCTTGTGTAGTAGCTGTCCATTACCGTTTGGTTTCTCTCATTAACACAATCATCAAAGATAACGAGGTTCTTTTTTGATTTATCCAAATCTTGGGGAGATGGTATATCATCCGTATTATCACTAAGAATACAAGTTATAAGATTTGATTTCTTTTTACATCTCTGTGTATCACAAAATAGTTGAATTATATCTTCAATGTTATAATCATTTAGGTTTTTTGACGTTTAAATAAACCTATTATATCTTCTTTTTGAAGACCAGCATTAAAACCTTGTGAGAGTAGTTGATACTCTGGTTGAAAACTCGACTTTGTGAAAATTATTAAATTATCATAATCTAAAAAGTTGGGAGTGAGGAGCATTTTTAAAAGTAAGCAGGTTTTTCCACATCCACTTGAACCAACTATGAGACATCTTAATGAATTTGGGAGATTTTTATGGTTGTTAAATTTTATCTTATTTTCCCAAATAGGTAAAAAATCATTCATTTATATATTTGAAAAACAGGTTATTTAATTTATTATTGGCTTTTTTAGAAACTCTATATTTTATCCTAAGTTCAGGTTTAATTTCAAGATAATCCATTATTTTATTTATACAATATCTTGTGTTGATATTTCCCTGAAAATTACATCCATGAATAATATACAACAACAATCCTTTGAACATTTCTCTTATACGTTCAGTTTCTTCCCTTGTAAGGAAAGGTGTGTTATCATCCTCATACTTTACATTCATTTCTCTAATCAATCTTGTAAAGTAATTCATTTTTGGTGTAAATCTAAAAGAATTATTTTCCTTTTTATATTTTTTATTATCATTAATTAGAAGATAATCACAGAATATACATTGTTTATAGGCTTTTGACTCTGTGTTTAATCCCTGTCTTTCACACGCAGGACAATTCTCAAATTTGTCATATGGAGAATCAGGAAAGTCTAGCATATTTATAAAGTAAAACTTTACTTAAACTGAAATTCATCTATACTTTCAGTTGTATATTACCATCGATATCGATATACTTTTTTTCATTATCAGATTCAACGACAACATTTTTTATATTAAAGGTAATTTTAAAATTATCGTTAACTACTATTGAACGAAATGTCATTTCACCTGATATATTAACATCCTTTATTTCATCAAGATTTACATCTTTAGGGTTGTTGAAAAAATACAAATTTCTCCTTGCATATTACAGATGGTCTTATCTTTTCTTTCTAAAGCTTCATCCATAAGGTTTTTGTTCTTTGATACTTTTTCTTGTTTCATTGCTTTTTCTAGTTTTGAATATATTACTAGAAGGAGAGGAGAAACTTTTGTTAGAGATACTTTAATTGATGTTCTACCAGGTATACTAAAAGCCCTTCCACTGAAGGAAATTGAAGAACTCATATTATTTACCATAATAGTTTTTATCCAATAGTTGTTATATTTATCTTTGTTCAATTTTACATCCTTGACATATTTCTCAGTATCTTTAACAGATGAAGAGATTGATTGAAACTTGTCTTTTGTGTCTTGAAACATTGTATTTATTAAGTGAAAAAGTTGGAGGATAAAATGTTTTTAAGCACAGATTCACCTATAAATTAAACGAAATTTTCATCAAGAAAATTTTAGTTTAAGCAAAGTTTTATTCTATAAATATGGTGAATACAACGTACTGCGATGTTTGTAATCACGAATATAAACATTATAGAAAACACCTCCGAACCAACAAACACACATTTAATCTATTTCATCAAATATCTCCTCTTGAGTTGGAAAGAAAACATTGTGATATCTGTTCAAAGGATGTTTTGAAGAGTAGTTATAATCAACATCTTCAATCACAAAAACACAAGAAAAATGAGTTTAAAGTAAAGGGAGACTATTATATTAAAAACACTGATGAGGCATTTAAAGGGCATATAAAAATAAGGATTTTTCAATTTGGAGAACCCAGTCCATCATCAATAGCTGAATCAATTGAAATAGTGAAACCCGATGTTGAAAAATTTATTAAAAAGACATTAAAAGAAATAAAAACTTTAAAGTTTTATATGGGAGTGAAAATGAATATGAAAAGACAAGATGAAGAACAAACTCCTTATATGAGAACAGATCTTCATTTTATAACATCATTTCAAGATTTTTTGAATAGTGGGGTTTATGAAGAACTATCAAGACAAGAGGAGGATGTTGATAATACAGTGGTAGGAAGTGGATTCAATATTAAAAAAATCATCTTTTTAGATATACACATTCTAAAATCAAACCCTCTTAAAGCTTCTTCTTATATTGAATTACCAAAAGAAATAAAACTAAAGAAGGCAGTTGTTAATATTAAGAACAATGATAATAAATGTTTTCTCTGGTCTGTTCTTGCTCACTTACATCCACCAAAATGTAATTCAGAAAGAGTAAAACAATATATGAAATATGAGAATACCTTGGACATTAAAGATTTTAAATTCCCAATGCCATTAACAGATATTCCTAAATTTGAGAAAAAGAATAATCTTTCTATTAATGTATATGGATTAACGGATACAAACAAAGTTCAAATATTAAAAATTTCAAACAACTATAAAAATGAAGAAACACACATTGACCTTTTATATTTTAGTGTTGGAAAGAATTCACATTACACATACATCAATAATTTATCAAGATTAATCTCTTCTCAGGTATTCAGAACAGCAAACAAAATATATCCTTGTAAGCGATGTCTTAATTCATTTCATACAAAAGAACGATTAGAACAACATTCAAAATATTGTAGTAATCATAAATCAGCTGTAATTACAATGCCTAAACCTGGTGAAAAGATTTATTTTGAAGATTATAATAAATCTATCATGCACCCATTTGTGATATACGCTGATTTTGAATGTATCCTTAAAAGATAAATACTGCTTCCCCTAATCCAAAAGAACCATATACAAATAAATATCAAAAACATATTCCTTGTGGTTTTTGTTATTATATCAAATCATCTGTTGGAGAAAAGTATAACAAACTTGAACATTATCGTGGAAAAAATGCTTCACAAGAGTTTGTAAAACGATTAGAAAAGGATTGTATAAGACTCACTAAATTAATGAAAGAAACAAATGAACCGATGAAATTAACCAAAGAAGAAAAATTAGAATTTAGAATGAACAATATCTGTCATATTTGTGAGGGGAAATTAAGGAGTTTAAAGTTAGAGACCATTGTCATCTTACTGGTAAATATAGAGGTCCCGCTCATTCCTGTTGTAATCTTAATTATAAATTACCTTCTTTTATTCCAGTCTTTCTTCA